>NC_080167.1:66037818-66183237 GCF_950295315.1 Erinaceus europaeus | reverse complement strand
TACAGGGAGCTCAAACCTCCCCCCCCCCCCGCACCCCCCCCTCCCACTGCGAACACCCCTACACACACATTATGAAAATGCTAACCAGTGGATCCTACATGGTGGGCATGAATCCCATGCATGGAAACCAGGGTCAGAGAGTATTTCTGCACAAAGGAGTTTTAATAATTTCCCTACTCAAATCAGTTCGATGGAGGAAAACAAAATGCAGTCCACAGAGGGAGGGTGACATGTGAAAAAACTGTATTTTCACCGGTGTTTGGCTCTCTGTTGGAATGCTGTGGCTGATAGGTTTTAGCAGAGAATAGCTCAGCAGTAAACTACTGCCCACAGGCAAACACATCTGGGTACGCTGGTTCAGAAAGGACAGCAGGAAGCTAAGTGGAGAGAACTAGATACCCCAGGAAACAATCTCAGCTCAGCTCTACCTGGCAGCAACAGAGAGGCTCATCAACAGGCAGGGGGAGGCCATTGAGAAGAATGGCAGTATTTCCATCATTACTGGACCTGCCAAGGAATGAATTCTTTCTGACCTTTACAAGTTCTGAGTCTTAAGTCCAGATCAAAGTTCATTATCAACCCAACGCCCAGAAGGTTCTTGTCTGAAAAAAAAAAGTCCTATCTATTAACCAAGGAATTCATGATCTCATCCACTGAACAAAAGCAGTATGCTCAAGCCAAGCCCATTGCAAGGGTCTCCTAAGCCCTGAGTTCTGTATACTTTCTACTTATCTGACTTCTTGAGGCACAAAGGAAATATCCTTGTTAGTAAATAAAACTTAGAGGTCACTTGTTAATCATCTAGCAGCTCTGTGGTGGGAAAGCAAACTGGAGCAGCCTTTTTTGGAAAACTGTATGAAGAGCTCTCAGACATTAAAAATGGAATGGCCTTGTGATCCAGCAATAGCACTCTTAGGCATTTATCCAAAGGACATGCAAACACTAATTCAAAGGGACGCATGCACCCTGTGTTCATAGCCGCATTATTCACAATAGGCAAAGAGGGGGAGCAGCCAGAATGCTGACAAACAGATGACTGACTAAAGAAGTTATGGGATATAAACTCCATGGAATACTGCTCTGCAATCAAGAAAAGATGCTATTGTGTCCTTTAGGATGAAATGAATGGAACTGGAGGTGATTGTGCTTAGCGAAATAAGAGGTGAGAGGCAACTACCAAATGGCTTCACTTATATGTCTAATCTAGAGAACTGGTACACGTGAGCTTGCAAAACACACAAACAGACAAAAGCAAGCAAAATTTATAAGGTTGTGTGAGAACCTTTGGGAGGTGGGAAGGTGGGAACATGGAACTTTGGTAGTGGGTACAGATTAAACTATAATCTTACAATCTTATAACTCACAGTCACAGATGATAAACAAACAAGCAAACAAACAAAATAATAGTCTAGCAGTTTTGGACAAGAAGGTTCACTTCTGATAATCTTCATTCTCTCTTTCTCTCTGGGCAAATAATATCCTTTAACTGGCCTTGAGTTAAGAATCTGCTCTCTTTGTTGGTATGCTTCTAGTTCTGCTTCTGTTACATTGCTTGACATTGTGGTCTATTTACAGGGTCTTTTCTGTTACATTGGTTTGGTCTAACACCCCCCCCCCCCCTTTTAGCCCTTGCTCTCCCTTCTCCCTGCCCCCTATCCTACTACTTCCTGAGTTCCTGACTCTGCTGCCGTGGGAGGAGAAAGATGGAGGAGCACATGGTGTGGTGATTAGGTGTTGGACTGTTTGGCCGCTGGTGAATAAAGATTAAACTGTGTTCTCAGCTCAGCCGTGTGTTTCTGGTCATCTGTTACCTGCCCGTGAAGCCAGCCTGAATAAAACGACATCTCTTGGCCTCATAAGACTCTTTCTGAACTTTTGATTGTACAAAATGAGAAAACTGGAGCCAGTTAAGCACACAGCATCCCATGCAAGAAAATGAGCTCAAGCCCCTGATCCCCACCTGAGTGGGGGAAGCTTCATGAGCAGTGAAACAGTGCTGCAGGTGTCTCATTTCCTTTTCCCTTCTCTGTGTCCATCTCTGTATTTCTCTCTCTCTTATCAAATGAAAGAAAGAAAGAAAGGAAGAAAAATGAAAGAGAGGGAGAAAACAAAGTGGGAGTGGTGGATTCATCATGAAGGCCTTAAACCCCAGCAATAACCCTAGTGTAAAGAAAAAGAAGAAAAAAAGAAAGGAAGGAAGAAAGGACAAAAGAAAGGTAGGAAGAAAGAGAGAAAGAGGGGGGAAGGGAGAGACAGAGGGACAGGGAGAGAGAGAGAGGGGTGGGGAGAGGAGCTAAGGATGAACTAAGGATAAAGAATTCAGTCAAGTCTCTGGTCCTAGGCCATGAGTTAGATCCGCTCACAAATAATTACTCAGTTGTACACTGTGAGGAGCAAAGCAAACCAGTGTGTTGCATTGTGCACCGAGGTAGGCATAGCAAGAAATTCTTTTTTAAAACAATTTTTTAAATATTTATTTTATTTATTTATTCCCTTTGTTGCCCTTGTTGTTTTATTGTTGTAGTTATTAATGTTGTTGTCATTGTTGGATAGGACAGAGAGAAATGGAGAGAGGAGAGGAAGACAGAGAGGAGGAGAGAAAGATAGACACCTGCAGACCTGCTTCACCGCCTGTGAAGCGACTCCCCTGCAGGTGGGGAGCCGGGGCTTGAACCGGGATCCTTATGCCGGTCCTTGTGCTTTGCGCCACCTGCGCTTAACCTGCTGTGCTACAGCCCAACTCCTGAAATTCTCTTTTAATCATGAGCCAGTTTACGCTCTTTCGTGTAAACTTCTTTCTTTCTTTCATTCAGTATGGCAAGAATCGGATAGAATTTTGCAGTGAGCATTCACTGATGCCAGCCTTCTCATACTTGATCTAAACTATTGGATCACGTTGTAAGGTGCTAGAATTATAAGATACTTTCATGCAGCCTGGCCAAACATTTTTCATTGTCATTAAAATGATAGCAAAACAAACCTACCGGGATATATCCTAAGGAACCCAACACACCCATCCAAAAAGATCTGTGTACACATATGTTCTTAGCAGCGCAGTTTGTAATAGCCAAAACCTGGAAGCAACCCAGGTGTCCATCAACAGATGAGTGGCTGAGCAAGTTGTGCTCTATATACATAATGGAATACTACTCAGCTGTAAAAAATGGTGACTTCACCGTTTTCAGCTGATCTTGGATAGACCTTGAAAAATTCATGTTAAGTGAAATAAGGCAGAAACAGAAGGATGAATATGGGATGATCTCACTCTCAGGCAGAAGTTGAAAAACAAGGTCAGAAGAGAAAACACAAGTAGAACCTGAACTGGAATTGGCGTATCGCACCAAAGTAAAAGACTCTGGGGTAGGTGGAGGTGGGGAGGAGAATACAGGTCCAAGAAGGATGACAGAGGACCTAGTGGGGGTTGTATTGTTATATGGAAAAATGAGAAAGGCTGTGCATGCACAAACTTGTATTTACTGTTGAATGTAAAACATTAATTCCCCAATAAAGAAATAAAATAATAATAATAATAATAAAAACCTACCACTCATCGGGTTACAACCTCTTTTAAAAAATATCAAATTAGGGTTGGTTGGTGGCGCACCTAGTAGAGCATGAATGGTATAGTGTGCAAGGATCTGGGTTCAAGGCCCTGGTCCCCAACTGCAGGGGGGAATCTTTACAAGTGATGAAGCAGTGTTGTGGGGTAAGTGTCAGAGACCACCCGAGACCAATTCAGTCAAATTTGAGAGTCTTTATTAAGCCGACTGGTGACTACACTCAACAGCTAAACACACCGCTCCGTGTGCAGTCCCGAGTTCAGTGTAGCACAGCCATTTACAGGGGTAAGTGCAGAACGTCAGCTAGGTTACAGAAGCCAGACATGCAGTGGTTAGGGCGGTCTGTTACTACGGTCAGGACAACCGTTATGGAAACAATCAACAATCAACAATTAATCTATAATTTCAGAACAGTAAGTTCTACTGCTTGTTGGCAAGTATAGTGGTTGCACAGGTGTTCAAGTCAAGATGGAGTCAGGTGTGTTAAGGAAGTGGGGACTGTGTCATAGCAGCACTGCAGGTGTTTCTCTCTCTCTCTCCCTCTCTATCTCCCCTTTTCCCTCTCAATTTCTCTGTCTCTCTCCAAATATAAGAAAATAAATAATCTTAAAAATAAAATATATCAAACCCAAATTAGTGGGTTTTGAGTATTGTCTGTTTCTTTTCAGCAAATTATCCCAACATCTATGTGTCTCTCTCTCTGCCCCCTGATGTCAGTGTTGGGCTTCCTTGCAGCTGTTCCATCCTTGAAGGGCAACCAACAGTGGAGACCCATGGTTGTAGCTTAGTGAGGCTCAAGTTCTCCTCCCTTCAGTTGTCTTTGCTGATAACACTCAGACCGGAGGTGGTGTTTTAACTGGCAGACTGTCGGACTGGTACCAGCTGCTCCCAAGTAAGTATGGACTTTTAGCCCCAGGAACCTCTCTCTAAGTCCCTCTGTCCATGAGCCACACGTGTCTGCACTTACCCGTTGCTTGGTGGGTTCCTGGAGTGATCCCAGTCTTGTTGCATTCTCAGGGGAAACTTTTTGCTATTCTTAGGTGAGTCAGGAGAGCAAAATGCAGCTGTTGCTACTTTTTAAACACACCTCTGGAAGTCCAAGATCTATGTGTCTCTTATGAAGAGGACTTCCATAAAAGTAGAAGAAAAGTAAAATTTGTTGAGTCTCTTTGTGAGGAGGATGTATGGGCTTTTTTTTTTTTTTTTAACCAGAGCTCTGCTCAGCTCTTGTTTATGCTGGGGCAGGAGATTGAACCTTGGACTTCCGGAGCCTCAGGCATCAGAGTCTCTTTGCATAACCACTATCCCCCCCTTGGTTTTTTGTTTGTTTGTTTGTTTGTTTTGTTTTGCCTCCAGGGTTGTTGCTGGGTCTCAGTGCCTGCACCTCAAATCCAAGGCTCGAAGGCCATTTTTCCCCCATTTTTTGGCCTTGTTGTTGTTATTACTGTTATTGCTATTGTTGTTGATAGATAGGACAGAGAGAAATTGAGAGAGGATAGGAAGACAGAGAGGAGGAGAGAATGATAGACACCTGCAGACCTGCTTCATGGCCTGTGAAGTGACCCCCCCTGCAGGTGGCGAGCCGGGGGCTTGAACCGGGATCCTTACACCGGTCCTTGTGCTTTGCGCCCCTTGATTTGTTTTTATTGGAAGGCAGGGAAGCAGATGATCTCTTGATGGCTGCTGAAGAGTTTCTGTGGGTGTCATCCACATGTTTGTTTGGAATGAAAGACAAGAATAGCGCACATGACTCGAAGCAAAAGGAACGGCGAAAGGATCCCAGTTCGAGCCTCCTGCTCCCCACCTGTAGGGGAATCGCTTCACAGGTGGTGAAGCAGGTCTGCAGGTATCTGTCTTTCTCTCCCCCCTCTCTGTCTTCCCCTCCTCTCTCCATTTCTCTCTGTCCTATCCAACAACTATGACAACAATAATAATAACGATGAACAATAAAATGGGAAAAATATCCTCTAGGAGTAGTGGATTCATAGTGTGAGCACCAAGCCCAGCGGTAACCTTTGAGGCAAAAAAAAAAAAAAAAAAAAAGACAAGAATAGGGAACAGGCTCGTCATTGCATGAAGCAGTGGTGAGTGTGATCTGCTGTCCCTTCTCCTACATGGGTTTTGTAGAAGCAGGAGTCTTGATGCTCCAGGGAGCTGAGCGGGGCTGTGGACAGATCCAGCACTCTGTCCTGTGACTGAGGGCAGGGGACGCAGAAAGCTCAGGGTTACTCAAACTTCCTAGAATAGGCCCCGTTTAACAAGCTCAGGCAGTGAGTGTCTGTGAGTTGGCTTCCTACAATGGCCTTCACAAACTGTAGGTCAGCTTATGAGAAAGGTTTCATCCAGTATGGTGAGTGTGTTGCAGAACTAGACCCTGTCATCTTCCAATTTTGTAACTCACTATTAATCCCAAATAAAACAAACAAAACCCAACAAGAATAGAAAAAAAAAAAGAGTTCATTGAATCAAAAAGTAGTGGATTCATCTTACATTATTATATTACTAGTTATGACTTTAGTGACTAATTACTGATACAATTATTGATTGGCTAGTAGGCAGAAGCATTCTAATGTGAACCTAGAAAGTGTCCACCATACATAAAAAAAGTTATTTTATTTTTTAAATCGCCATCAGGGTTATTTCTGGGGTTCAGTGTTTGCAGGATGAATTTATTACTCCTGGGAGTCATTTTCCTTCCCTCCTGCCTGCTTATTTTTTATTTGATATGACAGAAAGAAATTGAGAGGGGAAGGAGAGACAGAGAGGAAGAGAGAAAGAGAGAGACCTACAGCCTGGCTTCACTGCTCAAAAAGCTTGCCTGTATCCTTGCGCATGGAAAGACAAATATAAATGTTTAATCATTTTCTTAGATGTTCTTGCTTTTGTCTCATAAAGTAGCATTTACTTTTTCTGGACATCATCTTTGATATTTAGCTGTGAAAATAGCAGAAAATTCATAGGAGGCGTATTTGAAGAAAATCATTTGCAATGTAACTTTCCTTCTAACATCTATATTTAGAAACAATCAGAATCATGTTTCTCCTCAATTCAGCCAGGTGTAACTGGACTCACTCACTGTTACCACTTGCCACTTACAAGTGAGATAGATTAATTTTATTTCTGTCACCAGGAATACAGAAGTGTGTTGATAGTTAAACCCACTGTAATATGATTCATTAGTTTATGTAGGAGGGCTTCAAAGTTTCAGGCAAGAAGTTAGCAGTTATATTTCCTTTGCTACTTTAAAAAATGAAACTCATGTGCAATTCATAATGTAATTAGTACAGTGTTGGTGAAGCATCAGGAAGTACCACAGCCCTTTAAAGACCAGCTATTTCTTTGGCATACGATGGGCTTCTTCTATGGGATGTGGTAAGGTGATTTTACACTCATCCAGCTTCCAGTTCTACTCAAAACCCACAAAGCCTGGAGCTTCAATGTTAAATAACAATCTTATTGCTTTGCCTAAAAAAAAAAAAGTCAGCTTATCCTTTTCTCCAATATTGTTTTTCCTTTTAATTTTTAATTCACTGAGTTATAGAAAAACACCTTCAGATCAATGAGCCGAAGGTGCTAATTTTAAAATCTAGTTGAGGGGGGAAATTGAAATGCCTCACTTTCTCTTTTACTTGTTATTGTTCTTTAGAAATTAAAGACAGAGAGAAGACACTCAGTCAGGTAGACAATTCACTTTAGAGGTAGCAGACTTGTACCCAGAGTGGGCAAGGAAGTCATCCCAAGTAGAGGATGCTATTCTTTAAAATAATGTGAGAGATAGAGATAGATAGATAGATAGATAGATAGATAGATACATAAGAGCAATGGCAAAATGATGCCCTTTTACCTTTTTATGCAGTGCAAAAGGTGGACTCCCCCCCTCCACCCCCGTATTTTGAGCCACCTCCTAGGCCCATCAACCTGCAGGGCTTTTCATTCCAATGTAGATTTCAGAAGCCAAATATTTCTATAATGCCTATAATGCCTCTCTCGTCTTCTGATTTAAAACTCTGTGGTATAAAATCGAATAAGCAGCAATGGTAGAGATTGTCCCAGTCTCCAAAGGTAGGCTGGATCACACTGCCCTGCCACTCAAGGAAGATTGGGCCTTACATGAGTGCAGCCTGTAATGTGCCCAGTCATGGCCAACAGGGGCTCGGAGGTTACGTAGGATCCTGTGATAAATATAAATAAATAAATATATACCCTGTGTCAGGTTGATGCGGCAAATAGTTAATTTGATTCATAGATTTTTTCCCCCATAATTTCATCTGCTCTATTTTTACATTTTGGTTTCTGTTCATTCATCATTTTTTTCCTGCTTTATATCTTGCCACCTTTCAGCCACCAAGTTGCAGATACTACCATGATTCCATCCTGACTTCCCTAGGCAGAAGACCTCACTGTTGTGTGTTGGAACCCCACTTCTCCAAAGTTGTACCCCACTAGGGAAAGACAGAAACAGGCTGAGAATATGGATTGAACTGCTAATGCCCATGTCCAGCAGAGAAGCTACTGCAGAAGTCAGAACTCCCATCTTCTGCACCCCAAAAATACTTTTGATCCATATTCTCAACGGGGGGGGGGAATAGTAGGAAGATGACCAGAGGACTTTGAACTCTAACTCCATCAGGACCTGGAGTGAGAAGAGGAAAAAGGGAGGGACATTTGGATGTAGTAATAGGCATATGTGTGACTTGGGAAGGAAGAGAAGATGGGACCATAGGGAAAAAAAGGGAGGGGCAAATATATGCAAATACAGACAGGGTGGTAGAAAAATAAGTACCATGACAGAAAAGCAGCTAAGTTTCCAGATAGATCTTTTTTTTTAAATGGGGTGTTTTACCTATAAAAAACGAATTTAGAAAAAAAAAATGGACTTAGAATCCCATATGCAATGTGCAATAAGCTCCTTTATACTAATAAGTGCATTTTCATCTCTCTTAGTCTAATGTTAATGCACTGCAAATGGTATTTACCTTACATGTACTCCTCTTGACAATAAATTATAGAAATAGATCCACTTACAAGAGTTTAAACACTCCCTCTTTTTGTAAGGCAGCATCTAAATTATGTAGAGACTAAAATATAGACAAGGAAATGGAACGCATTATTGGGTCAATATCTTACCATAAATATCTCACATTCATTGTTAGTGTCCGATACTCAACTACTTTATTGTGATCTACTAAGACAGAAAGGGCTCTACAGAAATTATTGTTAATCATATCAATTTCATTTTCTTTTCCAGTGATGTTTGCATGTGCATTATTATGAACCTATTACACACTGGCTATTTTTTTTCCCCCCAGAGCTGCAGTTTTGAAGGAGGTAAAGTAATCAGAAGTCAGAAGGAGAATAAAAATGGTGTGAGTCGACAGTCATGGAACGACAACAGGAAGAGTCGCCTGGAAAGGAGCGATTCTCAGTGTGCCTTCAGACCTTAGGTTGTCTCAGGAAGGGTCTGGGAGCCTGCCCAAAGGAAGATGAATTCCATAGGTCCTGATAGTCTTGAGTTCTGACGGTCTTCAGCCATGCTGACCGTGGACTTGTAATGGCAATTTTTTGCTGCAGTGTTGTAGGGTGACAAGGCTTCATTTTGGTCCTTTGTCTGCAAAGAGTGCATCAGATTGTGGGTGATCATCCCAGATCCTGTGAGTTTAAAATTTGAGGGTAGAGTGATTTTTTTTTTTGTTTGTTTTGTTTTGTTAGAAGACTCTTTGTGAAATTCTGCGCGGCAAAGTTTGAGAAGCTTTGTTCAGCATTCGGTGTGAGAGGGAGTCGAGGCAACTTTTCAGTCTGTGATGATACTCAACTTACTATTTTTTAAAAATATTTATTTTATTTATTTATTCCCTTTTGTTGCCCTTGTTGTTTTATTGTTGTAGTTATTATTGTTGTTGTCGTTGTTGGATAGGACAGAGAGAAAATGGAGAGAGGAGGGGAAGACAGAGAGGAGGAGAGAAAGATAGACACCTGCAGACCTGCTTCACCGCCTGTGAAGCGACTCCCCTGCAGGTGGGGAGCCGGGGTTCTAACCGGGATCCTTATGCCGGTTCTTGTGCTTTGCGCCACCTGCGCTTAACCCGCTGCTCAACTTACTATTGTATAAACAGACATTGATTAGATGGTCCATACCTAAAACTTACGTTGTAAACTAATATTAGTTTAATTAAAATAATATTTTAGTTAAGTAGAGAGTAAACCAATCAAAGAATTAAGTAAGTAGAAATCTGCCATAAAGAGAAATGGAGCAAACAGTTGTTCCCTGAAGAAAGGCTTTTCAGATCATTAACTGTAGAAGACAATTATTATTTGGGGTCTTTATTAGATGATGAGGACATCCATTATTAGAGCAGTGGCCCTCAAAAGGCAACATGTGTCAGAAACATGCTGGGAACTGAGTAAAAACGCACCTATAGAGTTTCTGATGAGTAGTATTATGATATAAGGTCCAGGAAATTTGCTTTTCTGAGTGACGTAGTCACTGCCAGCCTGGGAATCACACTTTGTCCTAGACTGTCAAATGGTTATATGAGGTTTATAACCTCATAAAGTCCGGAGTACTGGAGCCCTGTTATACATGTCCACTGAGTCCAAGTCTTTTGGCAAAATGAGTATGTTTATTGAGAACAAACTGATGTCCATTTGCTGAGACAGTTCATGGACTTAAAAAAAAAAAGAAACATAAACAAAACATTGTCTGGTTTTTTTGGGGATTTTTGGAGTTCAAGTAGATAGACAAAGCTAAAAAGCAAAACCATTCCACTATATTCCAAGGAAGTAAAGTGTTATAACAAAAGGACAAGACTCTAGGTATTGAGACGTTCCAGTGTGCCCTGGGATAGTTTTGTGTTTTGGAAGATTGCAGCACCAGAACTATCTTGTTTGCAGGAGGGCAAATGTAAACACCAGCCACACCCATTTGCAAATTCTTGGCCTTTTTGGGTAGAAACAAGTAACAGCTTTCTTTGTCTTCCTGATACTTATATTTTAATTCATTTCATCTCTATTTCCAGTGAGCTTTACAAAAAATCATGTTTTGCATCACATGGGTCTAAATCAGGCATGTGGGGGTGCATGATCTGAGAGTGTTATCACATCCTAGTCACAGGTTTTATTTAAGGGACTGTTTCCCCTGGTGTTGTGTTCTGGGGGTGTCACTCAAGGCGTGTGAAATCAAGGCTACTGACACTTGATTGATAGTCATGTCCAAACACAAACAAGGCCTTACATTACTACCGTGTCATACATATGCATATAGATATGTCTATGTGTTCTAAGCATGAAGGGGGTGTGATTTTCAAGGTTAGTTCTGAGAAATGTCTAGTCAAAATACTTAAGGAATAAACTCTAGGTCAAGGTATCATTCTTACCCCTTTAGGATATGAAGCCAATAACCTGAACTACTAGTGTTGACTCAAGTTTTTGTTTTCGAAACTTGATTCTGATGTTTTGCTGTTACAAGTTGTTTTCTGTGTTTAGCCAATTAGGCTTCTTTCGGCAGAGCATCTCTGTAGATCTAAGACACCTGCTGTCTCTCTGGCTGATAACAACACCTGAGGTTCAACCACATCCTATTAGCATTTTCAAGAGTTTCTTTTATTTTTGCACAAGGCCTATGTCAAGTAAACCCAGTCGCAATGACTCATGGCTGACAGTGTCAGATACATTTTCACAGGTGACCGGGAATCCTTGGCCGCTAGCTAGAGGAAGAAGCGTTCAGAATGAGTAAGGGACAGAGTCTGTGGGAGAATCTGATGGGAAAGTAAATGCCTCAGGTCTCTTGAGTGGGCAGCTTCTATTCTATCCTTAGGCTGTGGACAAAACACTCAGAAAGGACATTTATAGCCTCGCTGGCACCTGCTTTGTTGACAGTAACTCAGAGCAAGCCCTTCATGGAGTTTACACATCAGGACTTAAGTTTGGATAAGCTGAAGAAAATGGAAAACAGTTAAATGCGAGACAGCTGTGACTGTTTAGAAGCAGCGTTCTTAAAACCCTTCCAAGACTCTCATTCCAGATGAATGTGGCCGTGCCTTATTTATGGGGCAGGATTTATTAGTGGTCGTTAGAGGTATGTTTCAGAGATTCCTTTAATTCAGAAAATAATTTCCATTTCTTCACACCCAATCAATCTAAAGGCCTACAATGTCTTTTGCAACTTCTAATTGGAAGTGAAATTAATTCACCCCTCCCCCCAATCTACATAGAAGGGTAGATAAATTGATCGAGTTCTAAGGCACTCAAATAATTTCCATAACCGGATTTTATTATTGACCATTAGAGATGCCATACTTCTGTTCCTTGCATTCTTTTACATCGTACTATGGGAGGCACACTATCATGACTGTTAGTGCTTTTCATACACAGTTTTCTACCAGTGTTTTTTGGGACCCAGAGAGGAAGATGTTTGACCTCTCATCAAATGACATTGGTTCCAGCCAGAGAATTGAACAATTTCCTGATTTCTCCTCATTTATCTTTGATCATCACTCTGATTTCATGATAAGTTTCCTTTTGCCAACTATGACAACCTCCCCCCAGACAATAGCTTAGGTCACCAGCATATCAGATGTCAGGCGTATGGCTTGGGACATGATTCTTGGCCTTCTGAGCCCAAGATGTCTTCTGGGTCCACACTGTTGATTTTCTTTCTTCTTTTCCCATTATTATTATTTTTTTATTGTCACCAGAGTTATCACTGCTAAATCTACTTCTCCTGGCAGCCACTCCCCCCTTACCTTTTTAAAATTTTTTAATTTTCTTTATTTAGTAGGACACACACACATACACACACAGAGAGAGAGAGAGAGAGAGAGAGAGAGAGAGACAGAGAGAGAGAGAGACAGAGAGAGAGAGATTGAGGTAGGAGAAAAAATCAGGTATGGCACTGCCCAGCCTCCAATTTTCTAGTGATCTAAATTGCTCACTTTCATAACCTGCCATTTGGGTAGCATGCTTTTGAGGTATGACGTGTTCTGGTCATTGTTATTGCTTCTTTTTTATGTTTCTTTTTTATTTTTATTTACTTTATTATTGGATAGAGACAGAGAGAAATTGAGAGGGGCGAGATAATGAGGGAAAGAGACACAGACACCTGCAGCTGCTTCACTGCTTGTGAAGCTTTCCCTTGGCAGGCGGCCATCAGAGGCCTGAACCTGGGGCCTTGAGCACTGTAATGTGAGCACTTAACCAGGAGCACCACTGCCTGGCCCCTGTTACTGCTTCTATATCATCATAGACTCATTACTCACCAAAATAAGAAAAATGAAGTTGTTACTTACATATGGAATGACAATTTTAACATACATTCTCAAATATGCCCTTTTAAAAAGAATTATGCACAATCCCACCACTAAGTGGTCTCCTAGGCAAACTTTTCATTCTTTAATTTTAGAGGAGAGAGGGAGAGGAGAGAGGAAGAGAAAGACACACACACACGCACACGCACACCTCACAGCTTGACTCCACCATCCATGGAGAATCCCCACCCCCCCACACACACACCCAGTACCATCCATGGCATTCCTATGTTGTGCCATGGTTCCAGCCCAAAGCTGCACACGTAGTAAGGCATGAGCTCTATGAGATGGACTAACTTCCATAAGTATTTTTTTAAACAAATAGTTTTACACAATTTACAGAACAAGGCTCAAATCTGGCTTATGCTTTCAGAACTGGGGTAAGGTGTTTTAACTCAAGTTAACAGTGGCTTATAGATGTTAGGTACAGATGTTACAGACTCTTGCACTTTCTTTCATTTGTTCAGGAGCTATATTAAGCTGTGTAATTCACACCCTAATTGACAGATACAAAATAAACCATCCTAGAAATATGAATCTTACTCTAATAATTCTCCCCATATGTTGTGGGCATATAAATAATTGAAGCTTAAGAGAAATGCTCTCTCTGCTCTTGCTTCAAAAGAACCAAGAACAAGTATCCTTTCCCACTCTTTAGAAAATTCTTTGCATCATAGATCAAATCACTTACATTTGAAGGGAGCCGATATTAATATTTCCTTTTCATCTTAGAATGCTTACAAAGTAGTTCAAACGCTCCCCACAGATCTGCAGCGGCGATGGAGCTGCACATGGCTTTTAAAGATGGGGTTCTGACATCCTCACATCTTAAACATCCTCCCAGGGACAGTCAGCCAAATGTGAGTCCTAAATCACCAGATTGATTGGCTGATGATGTCAGCCCAAGGCAGCGGAAAGAGAGGGAAAGATCAGACTCTCTTGCCTGGGGCCTAAGAATGCGGGGAATGGGCATCTCCCCACTGTGTCCTCTTTATTTCCTCATGAAGCTCACCTGAGCAATCAGAAATTTAGACTAACAATAGAAAGTGGCACTCCTTTCTCATCAGCAATATATATTCTGAAAGATATGACATTGGTTCTCAGGCACATGGAGGCTACTCATAAGGTAGGTGTGTTTTCTGTCCTCTCTGCAAATTTGTTCTTACTCCTTCAAGCACATGCAGGGTGCAACAACCCCAGCAGTGGTGTCCCAGGGGCTAGCGAGATAGCTCAGTAGGCAGCGCCATCGGTGTGTGGACACCCCGGCAGCTTGGGCTCTAACCTGAGACCACATGGGAGATATTTTGGCACTGGAGGAAGCTCCAGTATTGTGGACTTGCTCCCTCTCTCTCTGTCTCTGTCTCTCCATTTTTCTACCTAAGCAGACAAAGTAGACTGAAATGGCAAAGTCTAGCAAACAAAACAAGTCCAGTCCATACAGCAATCCACCTGAATTTCAGTTCTGATATAAAAAGAGAAAAGCACTATGGAGTGATTGCTTGGTGGGTGGAGTGTGCTCTGGTTTCTCTGTCATAAACAAAAGAAATTAAAGGAAAGGGCTACCTTTTTATTGTTTTTTAAAAAATATTTATTTATTCCCTTTTGTTGCCCTTGTTTATTTTATTGTTGTAGTTATTATTGTAGTTGTTATTGATGTCATTGTTGTTGGATAGGACAGAGAGCAATGGAGAGAGGAGGGGAGACAGAGAGGGAGAGAGAAAGATAGACACCTGGAGACCTGCTTCACCGTTTGTGAAGCGACCCCCCTGCACCACGTTTTTAAAGGAGTGCAGAAGTGTGAAGTCCTTCCCCTAAAATACTAACTGTCTTGTCACCACTGTGACTCACAAGAGTATCTGTTCCACTGAAGCCCCACTGGTCGTGTGACCTTTGCCCTCTGTACCAGCATGGCTGGCCTCCTCCTGCTCCGCTCTGTGTCAGTCCTGGGGAGACCCTCTGTCAACATCAGCATTGCCCATTTGGCAGTAATCATCTTTGCAAGTTGGACAAGATTTAAGTAAAGTCAAATGGTTTTCAGGGCTCACTTTCAATTCCTGTTTGCAATCGCAGTATATGAAGCCTGTAAAACACTTGTTTCAATGAGAACATGATGCCTGTGTTTAGCATTTGCACAATATGGAATCAATCATGTCAGAATTAATAAGGTCTAATTCTATTAATGTCAGGAAAGATTAACGCAGGTTCTCTCTTCTAAGTAGACTTACCCGGTCTTCTCTGAATTATTCCTGACAGTGTTAAAATTAGGCTCAGCCTACGAATAAAACAGGCCGACAAATAAATTGCCGTAATAAATTAAGACATTGTATAAATAAAGGTATTGGTGGTGGGAGAGGCAGATGTGATTGAGAAGCCAGCAGAGAGTCCTTATGTGAGTCTATCTCCTGACCATACCAGTGGCCTCTGAATCAAATATGTTTTCTTTGTGTGGTGTTTATTAAATGTGATTTTCTTTTTCTTAATTTTTTAATATTTACTTATTTTCCCTTTTGTTGCCCTTTTTATTGTTGTAGTTATTATTGTTGTTGTTGTTGCTGTTGGATAGGACAGAGAGGGGGAGAGAAAGACACCTTCAGACCTGCTTCACCATCTGTGAAGCGGACCCCCCCTGCAGGTGGGGATCCTTATAGGGTCTTGGCGCTTGGTGCCACGTGCGCTACAGGCCAACTCCCTAAATGTTATTTTCATGCTTGTGATGAAAAAGTTGATGATAGGTAAGTGGATCCAGCCTGACACAGCTGATTATGGGTTAATCATATCCCAGATGAGGACTGGCTTGTCAGGTTGGTCAGCTACAGGAGAGGTGGTGACAACCAGCATCTCAACCTCATGAGGGTCAGTTAGAGAAAATAGGCGGGGTGGGGGCAATGGCACACCTGGTTAAGCACACATAGTACTATGTGCAAGGACCTGTGCAAGGATTCAGGTATGAGCCCCCAGCTGCCTACATCCAGGGGAGACGACTCACAAGCTGTGAAGCCGGTCAGCAGGTGTCTTTCTCTCTCCCTCTCTAGCCTCCCCTCCCCTCTCAATTTCTCTCTGCCCTATCCAATAAAAAAAAAAATAGAAAAAATAGCTATCAGGAGTAATGGATTCATAGCGCCGGCACCGAGTCCTAGCAATAACCCTGGAGGCAGAGGAGTGGGGGGTTGGGGAAGGGGAGAGAGAGAGAGATGAAATACGCGTTCATGAGGCAATGGAGTTAGGCCTTCTTTTTTAAAATGTTATTTATTTATTTATTTATTTTTAATTTTCCCCGTTTGCTGCCCTTGTTATTTATCGTCTTTGTTGTTATTGCTGTCATTGTTGTTGGATAGGACACAGAAATGGAGAGAGGAGGGGAAGACAGGAGGAGAGAAAGACAGACACCTGCAGACCCTTCACCGCCTGTGAAGTGACTCCCCTGCAGGTGGGGAGCCGGGACTCAAACCGGGATCCTTACTTTGGTCCTTGAACTTCTCGCCACGAGCGCTTCACCCGCTGCGCTACCGCCCGACTCCCAGTAAACAGGCTGCGGAAACTCGGGATGGAACCTGAGACCTTCAGTCTTAACACTCTCCCAGCTCATATTTCGGCTCGGAGTTAGGCCTTCCGTGTCTCTATTTCCTTATAGAAACTGGCGCTTCTCAGAGGCAGAAATAAAATGCCAGTTCCACATTTCGCTGACTTCTGTTAATGAAAATATTTTCCTTTTGTGTCCTGGTAGGTATTATCATTATTTTTTGTTCTTGTTGTTGTCAGGGCTTCATCACTATGGCCGACAGAGAGAATGAGAGGGAAAAAAACACCACAGTATCAAGGCTTCCGCCAACATGGGAGAGACGGGGATCAAACCTGCCCTGTTTGCATGACATACATATCCATGACTGTTCCACTGAGCCACTTTGCTGACCAGGGAGAGTTATCTTAAAAATATGGGTAGTATTTCAACTGGTGGTAGTCAGTGATAAGACTTTTGTCTATATGTAGGAACTGTGCTGGGGAGGACTGTAAAAGAAAGAAGAGTTAGCCATCCTAATGGGTATGAAATGGTCTCATTGTAGTTTTGATTTGCATTTTAATCCAGTTTATTTTTGAAAGTTAAATTTATGATCGTATAACTGTAAAAGTAATGCATGTTCATTGCAGACAAATTAAGGATACTTAAAGACAAGGAAGCAAATATCTTGTAGAATTCTGGTTAAACAAAAAGAGATAAAATTGTCAGAAATGACAGAGAATAATCTATACAAATATTGTCACAATGGCCAAGGCTATTAGGACAAGGCCATACTCAAATTATCTTACTGAAAACACATCCTAGAGTTTCCAATACCCATGGCTGTATTTTTCTACAGTATCTGCTGCTCTGTAATCTTTCCTTTGTTACAAGAAGGGGGAAGACAGAAATTAGTAATCTGATCAAAGAAATGCACTAAAAAAGTCAAAGCAGTCACTCCTTGGCAAACTTAGATGGCAGTCTAGCTTAGAGTCTGTGCTTGGGCTGAGGTCTCTCTCCAACTCCTGTGTCACTAGTTCTGATGGTGGAAGTTCTCTGCTCAGGAATCTCCTCACTCTAGGACCTGCCTTATTTTCTGGCACCAAGTAGCACTGACCATTCTCTGTTGAATATGTACTATGGGGTCATTCACATTCCAGAATACACTTAGTTTTTAATAATTCTCGAGGACTTTTTTTGCCTCCAGGGTTATTACTGGGGCTCAGTGCTGGCACTATAAATCCATTGTTCCTGGAGGCCATCCCCCCTATTTTATTGGATAAGACAGAGAGAAATTGAGGAGAGGATATAGAGAGGGAGAGAGAAAGATAGACCCCTGCAGACCAGCTTCACTGCCTGTGAAGTGACTCCCTGCAGGTGGGGAGCCGGGGGCTTGATCCTGGGTTCTTAGATGGGTCCTTGTGCTTGGTACTCTGGGTACTACCTGCCCCTAGAATTTTCTTGAGATTTCATTTTGATGGCCCACATGATATGCCAGTATAACATAAGCAAGTGGGTCAAGGCCTGATGGGACCTGTGTCCTCGTGTGGACGACATGTCCGGTCCCTGCGGGGCAGGACACTGAGATGAGTGCAGAGTCTAAAAATAGTGAAGCCAAATGGAATTTGTTTGCGAATATAAACTTAAAAAAAAAAAAAATGTCAGTAAACTAGTTAGATTTATCCCAGTGATTAAAATATTGGATCTTTCCCAATAAATTGAATGCCCAATTGATTTCCAAAAGATTATATTGGGGGGCCTGGCTGTGGGACACCTGGTTAAGTGCACATAGAACTATATGCAAAGGTGGGTTCAAGTCCCTACACCCCCTGCAAGGGGGGGGTGTCGCTTCACAAGTAGTGAAGCAGGTCTGCAGCTGTCTTTCTCTTTCTCTTTCTACCTCTCCCTCTCTCCCTCCCTCCCTCCCTCCCTCCCTCAATTTCTCTCTGGAAAAAAAAAGGAAAAATGGCTTCCGGGAACAGTGGATTTGTAGTGTTGGCACCGAGCCTCAGCAATAATTCTGTAGACAGAAAAAATATATATATTGGACCTAGAAATTAAAAATATATCAGAAATGAAAATCAAATTAAAAACAAAAGTAACAGTGGACATAAGGAATGGCTCATTAAAAAAAAATAGCACCAAGAATATCTCAACTTAATGAGGAGCCAAATACGTGATCAGACAGTACCCATAAGGCAATCAACAGCTGATTAGTGAAGCAATCTAAAGATTAAATTGCAGGCATCTAGGCCAACCATTGAGAATGTGGGGGTTGCATATTGAGGGAACTGTTGAAACCGGAAATGACACATTTACTGCCAGCACAAACATGCTAGATAGCTTTTGTTTATTTCAAAAGAGTTCACTTCTTTGTTTTTATAAGATAGAGAGGCCAGTTCTGGCATATGTGTTGAGGGGGTTAAGAGGAGGAGTCAAATCTAGGGCCTCAGACATGCAAGTTCTGTGCTTGAACACTTGGATAGCTTTTAGCAAAATCTGTAATAATCTCTGAATAACATAACATAACATGACATAACATAACATTAAATGGCCATTATTTTGTTAGAAAACAAATAGTGATTCGAGTCCTAGCAACAATTTGGCTAAGTATACCTTTGTTTAGTGTAGAAAAAGCTTTATTGTACTAAAATGACTTTATTTCTAATTATAGTAAATAGGCTTTTAAAATTTGCCATGATAAAAAGAAATACTTAAATGATCAAGCATTAAAGTAGTGTCTGAAATTCAAATACTAGGATTAAATACAGTCCAAAGTAAGAAATCAAAAGCAAGGGACTAGCATATTCCTCTCCTCTCCTCTCCTCTCCTCTCCTCTCCTCTCCTCTCCTCTCCTCTCCTCTCCTCTCCTCTCCTCTCCTCCCCTCTCCTCCCCTCCCCTCCCCTCAGCTCTCCTCCCCTCTCCTCTCCTCTCCTCCCCTCCCCTCTCCTCCTCTCTCCTCCCCTCTCCTCCCCTCTGCTCCCCTCCCCTCCCCTCTCCTCCCCTCTCCTCCACTCTCCTCCCCTCTCCTCCCCTCTCCTCCCCTTTCCTCCCCTCCCCTCCCCTCTCCTCCCCTCTGCTCCCCTCCCTCCCCTCCCCTCCCCTCCCCTCACCTCTCCTTTTCTTTTGTTTTCTCTTTTCTTTTTGCCTCCAGGCTTATTGCTGGGGCTCAGTGCCTGCCCTAGGAACCCAGGGCTCCTGGCAGACATTTTTTTTTTTTTACCCATTGTTATTGTTGTTGTTGCTGCTGTTGTTGGGTAGGACAGAGAGAAACCGAAAGAGGAAGGGAAGAGAGAGAGAGAGAGAAAGACACCTGCAGCTCTGCTTCACCAATTATTGCACCAGTCCTTGGCACTTTGCACTATGTGCGCTTAACCCAGTGTGCTACCGCTGGGCTCCTGTACATTATTTTCAAAATGCAAATACTATTAATATGCAATACCTAAGTGGAAAACAGCCCTTGAAAAAAGAATCTCCATCCTGGAGACACATGAGAAGTGTCACTGATGTTTGCTCCAGGGACGATTTCTTCATTAAATTGTCTGGGCTAACAGGTAAGATTGCCTTCTGCCTCTGCCCACACTCACATCAGTAGACTGTCCACCATTTTCCTGCTCACAGGATGCAACTCAGCTGTGGGGACATAGTTTCAATCTACACAAGAAAGCATCAGTTGTCATTTTAACCTGCTCAGACCTCTCTCTGATGTTCAAGACTCCTCTTTCTTTCTTTCTTTCTTTCTTTCTTTCTTTCTTTCTTTCTGTCTCTCTCTCTCTCTTTCTTTTATGTATTTATTTATTCCCTTTTGTTGCCCTTGTTGTTTTATTGTTGTGGTTATTATTGTTGTTGTTATTGATTTCGTTGTTGGCTAGGACAGAAAGAAATGGAGAGAGGAAGGAAAGACAAAGGTAGAGGAAAAGACAGACACCTGCAGACCTGCTTCACTGCTTGTGAAGTGACTCCCCTGTAGGTGGAGAGCCGGGGCCCTGAACCAGGATCCTTATGCTGGTCCTTGTGCTTTGCGCCATGTGCCACCTGACTCCGTCTTCCTTCCTTCCTTCCTTCCTACCTTCCTTCCTTCCTTCCTTTCTTTCTCTCTCTTTTTTTTCTTTGATAGGGCAGAGAGAATATAAGAATGGAGAGAGAGAGAGAGAGAGAGAGAGAGAGACTTGCAGCCCCTTCTTCACTGCTCATGAGGCTTCCCTGCTGCCTATGCATACCAGAGCTTGAGCCTGGATTCTTGAGCTCTGTAATGTGTGCTGCCACCTGGCCCTAAACCATTTATCTTTTAGGTACTGATTAATTCGAATTTTGTCTATTTTTCTGGCTAATGACTGAATTCAGGAAGAACCCACTTCCCCTCCTTGATCTTCCCCTTTCCAATGATGCTATGGTCCAGCTGTTTGTTGACTTTTAGAGTTTGCTTTTAGTGCGATGCATTTGATAAAGAATGCTAAAAAAAAAAAGTTGAAAAAATAAAGCAAAGAGTGTGCTTCCGATGCCAGGTCTAGCTTCTGGCTAAGGTGAAAGCATGACGTGAGCACATGAGCCGTTATGGCATGCATAAAATATCTGAATTTATCTGTAGATGCCAAGAAGCAGCCTGGAGCAAATGGACATGGTAGTGGTGGTGGTGGTAGAGTGGGCTGAAGCTAGAAAGTCAAATTGGGAGGAGTAAGAACTGAAAGTCCTAGTTTCCCAGGAAGCATGGTGTACAACTTCCATGGACAGAGCAAGTGCTTGTGGGAAGTCCGTGACCTCTTTTGTGCCTTTGTTACAAATGCTGAAGTCAGAGACCAGGGCTGGAAGTAGAAGTGGAAAATGGAAAAGGGGAATCCGGGCAGCAGGACATTCAGGAGGATCAGAACATCTTCATCAGCCCAGGAGACTAAGGCACATCACTGTCCACCTCACCCCACCACTGTACTGTAGCCCCCAACAAATACAGGGTGACGCAGGCAAGGCAAAACATCCTGGGAATTTAAGATCACACATTAGAACTGGTGGTGGTCTTTCTGAATTAGAACAAAACAAAAAGAAAGAACTAGCTTAAAATATATATACATAATAAAATAAGACTATCAACCTTCATATAATATGACTAATTTCCTCTCAAATTTCTGGCTATCTCAGTCCAATAAATAAATAAAGATAATAAAACCTTAAAAAAAGAAAGAAAGAAATTGTAGCCAATACCAGGAAGAAAAAAAAAAAAGAAACATAGGCCTATTTTAATGAAATTTGAACCTACTAGGGAAGGCCCCAGTGGCTCAGAGAAAGAAACATTAGGTCTCTGTGAGAGAAATGGAAACCAAAACATTCACAGCTTTCTACCTCCACATACACTGGAGGATAAATTAAAATGGATTCTCCCTCCTACCTCAAGACACTGGTAGCTCATAGTAGAAAGGAATGTGAACTTCAAGTTCTGAAAGAAAAGAAAGTTTATCCTACAAGCACAGACTCATCAACCATTACCAAGAGTCCTTCTTCTTCTAGCGTTTGCCCTTCTTCCGTAGCCAGTCAACAGCGTCAGGTTGAGCCTGATGTAAAGTTTCGAGACCTCCTTTGAATCTGGAGAGGTGGCAGTCGTTGACTATGTGGGTCATAGTCTGTCTGTAGCCACAGGGGCAGTTCGGGTCGTCTTAAACCAACAGGGACTCAAAACATGCATTTGAATGCTTTCTTTCAAAGCTGGTAAGGACACCTCTTTTTCTCTTACCATACTGAAGGTCTCTTGAGGTATCTCCAGACACATTCCTTCACTGTCACTCTTCCCATTCCCGGCTGCCTCAGCTCTATGTCTGCCACAGAAGTGGTCTCCTTATTCCTACAGGAACCTTACAGTTCCTTTGCTTAGACAGTGTCTGTCTTCCTCTTAAAGCCCACTGTAACCTCCCTAGTCGGAGTCATAGCATTTCATTTTCATTTTTCATTTCATTTCATTTCATTGCTTGGTGTGTTTCTCTCCTGTCTAATTCTCACTCAGACCTCCACCTCCTACTGCATTAAGCTTTTAATTTTTTTCAAGTTTCTATTTATTTATTTATTATTGGATCTAGGCAGAGGGAAATTGAGAGGAGTGGGGGAGATAGAAAGGGAGAGAGACAGAGAATTACCTGCAGCCAGGCTTCGCCATTTGTGAAGCTTTCTCCCTGCAGGTGGGGACTGGGGGCTTGACCCTGGGTCCTTGTGCACTGTACTGTGAGCCCTTATTCAGGTGCTCCATCACATGGCCCTGAGCTTTTAATTTTTTGACACCAGTAGGTTGCAATGGACCTGATACAAAGTGAGAACTCAGGAAAAGGGACTTAGTTAGTTGTTTTCTTTATTTGAGATGGAGGTTGCTGCTCTCTCTGAAGACATGAAAACTAGGACATGTGTTTTCCCATGAACTGAAAAAAAAAAAAAAAACAGATGGTCTTGGGGAGGATGTGGCTAATTTGAACAGTTTATTGGCAAGACCCCATATAGTTAAAAGGCTTTATATAAATGCCTGAACTTTTTCTTACTTCCTTTCTGTTTTCCACTTCCCAGTTCTCTTCATCTTTTTTCTTTTCCTAGCTTTTTAGACATTTGAAAACATAATCATGGGACACAGTATTGACCTTGCTTTATATAATTTCACTTGCCACACCAGGCATGAAGCAAAAGCAGTAGGGCGTGTGTGTGTGTGTGTGTGTGTAGAGAGAGAGAGAGAGAGAGAGAAGGAGAGAGGAAGAGAGAGAGATAGACACAGAGAGAAATTATTTGAAGCTATTTAAGTCTATTTAAGTCACAGGTTTGTGGAGGCTGGTAGGCCGGAACTCTGATGGGGATCCTGAGTGTCCCCTAAGAGCCAGGGAGACGTACACATGATCCAGAGCCTATCTGCTAGAGGCCCAGGAAGAATGATGTGGCATAGGGGTCTGCAGGTCCCTTTGTGCTCAGGAAGGTCAGTAAATGGCCATCCCCAACTAGATAAGTTGTATGACAAGAGCATCATATCCCAACTCCCCAGGTTGTTGGAATCCCCTGGGTATTCCTAGGATTTCTAGGAATTCCTCCTTTCCAAGGAAGAGACAAGTGAGTAATGGCCTTTCAGGAATAGAGCAACTCTACGTGCTCTAAGTATGTGAAGCAATGCAAGTAGATATTTCGTAGTCAAGTTCTCACTAGAATTACAGTAGCACGTCTACTCTTTTTGTTAAAGAGCTTTTAATCTTACAGACTTGCCATCGACCTTATGCAATAAATAGCTATGCATCTTTCTCCTTTACAGTGTTATTCTCATTCTTAGCTCGGCCAAATCATTGAAGTCAGTTTCAAAAGTCACCATCAATGGATCCTTTTACCTGAAGATGACCCTCTGTCTCCCAAGAGCAAAGCCATCACCTGGCATAGCTACAGTACAGAGTCACCTGAGGAAAAACATCACAGTGGAATGCCAGTCTAAACTATCCAGTTCAACTATCCATTCAAAACTGCTGAATATCTAAACTATCCATTCAAACTGTTGAATGTGAATAAGCCGCAAAATGTTCTCTGAGAGTATAAGAACACTTTCCTTCAAGTCAACATGAAGCCTAGCCTCAGTCATTTCATTGAGCTACCATACCTTTTTTGGAAGGGACTACCTCTTCTCTCTCTCTCTCTTTCTCTCTGGCATTTACTTTTCTCTCTCTCTCTCTCTCTGGCATTTACTTTTTTTTTGAGGAATACACTCTAATTGTAAATTTTTTGCCTTGATGTCTAGGTTTCTGTTGCTTCCTTATGACTAGATTTGGGGTCTGCTTTTTGAGAGATGCCCCATGGTGCGCTGCTCAAGTCCTCATATTGCTGTATAACTGGCTCATCTGTGGAAAGCTAGGCATAACAGTTGCACTGTAGTGGCATCTGAAAATTTCCCCTTCTCTTTGTCATGAGACAGCAACCTCTGTGGATATAGCTTGAAATGTTCAAACATGCTGTTCCCTGGCAAATGCTTATCCAATGGCTTTTGCATCCAGTTATAACTTATTCTGGATCCATTATTACAAACCTGCTTGCTAAATGGGGATTTGACAAACCCACCATTCCTGCCTCATTTATTAGTTAATACTTTACCACAGATAAGCCTTTTCTTCCACTTTTTAGCTTAATTTCATCAGACTCTTTGGAATCTAAGCATTATAAAGATTAGGCTTAGATGAACACAGGATGGCAGGGAGCCTTCTGGTTTTCATGTGGCCTACTGCATCAAAAACTCAGTCTTGAAGGATGAATATGGGATGAACTCACTCATAGATAGAAGTTAAAAAATATTACTGTGACACCAACTTGACTTCCCTGGGCAGATACCTCACCAGTGTGTCCTGGAACCCACCTCTTCAAATCCCTACCCCACTAGGGAAAGGTGTGCATACACCTGTTAATGCCCATTTCCAGTGAAGAAGCAATTAAAGAAGCTAGACCTTCTACCTTCTGTACCCCTTAGAGATTGTTGGTCCATACTTCCAGAGGGATAAAGAATAGGGAACCTTCCAATGGAGGGGATGGGCTATGACATGCTGGTGGTGGGAACTTTATGGAATTGTACCCTTCTTATCCCACAATCTTGTTGGTCATGATTAAATCACTAATCATAAAAAAGAAATTGAAAAATAAGAGAACACAAAGCAGAACTTGGACTGGAGTTGGTACATTTCACCAGAGTAAAAGACTCTGGGGCTGGGGGGAGGGTTCAGGTCCTGGAGCATGATGGCAGAGGAGGACCTAGAGGGTTGAATAGTTATGTGGAAACTGAAAATATTACACATGTACAAACAACTGTCTTTTACTGTTGACTGTAAACAATTAATCCCCCCAATAAAGAAAAAAATCTTAGTCTATATTTTGTCTGGATTTTACTAAAAATATGTATGGGATGATAGTTAGGAAAACTACCGAGTATCTCCAAGTTGTGGCATTTGCATCTATTTAATCAGTGGGTGTAATCAGTTTTACACTAACACCCATGTTTTCTTTTAATCTTAGTAGTCTATAACTCTCAGCAACTTTCCAGTCAATGTTTGTGTGGCCTAAAAGATCCACAAGACAGGAAGTCCCCCTCCTCAGCTGCCACTTGACTGATTGATTGTGTTTGACCTAAAAGAAGTCAAAGACATTCCAAACCCATTCATTTATTTTGGTTCTCATTAAACTTTTAAACTCACGTTCCTCTTGCCCATTTCAAGCTCATTTTCAGCAGACTTCCTTCTTTGGCAGCTGTATTTGGAAAATGTACAGATTGAGCACCAGTGTGGGAGGAATTATGCAGTGAAAATCACTCCATAGTCATAGGTATGTCAGTTGTATCCAGAAGTAATAATAGCCCTGTGACCCCCACATCCAGGCAGGCTGAGGGTAGAAAGTTGGGCTCACTTGCCCCACTAGGGAAAGATAGAAACAGGCTGGGAGTATGGATCGACCTGCCAGTGCCCACGTCTAGTGGAAAGGTAATTGCAGAATTCAGACCTCCCACCTTCTGCACCTCATAAAGATCTTTGGTTCATACTCCCAGAGGGATAAAGAATAGGAGAGCTTCCAATAGAAGGGATGAGATATGGAACTGTGGTGGTGAGAACTGTGTGGAATTATACCCCTCTTATGCTATGATCTTGTCAATCATTATTAAGTCAATAATAAATTAATTAATTAAAGAAAGGAAAATAAACTTTTTTTCCGGGGGCTAAGTGATGGTGCACCTAGTTGAGCATGCACAATACAGTGCACAAGGACCCAGGTTCAAGCCCCTGGTTCCCAATTGTAGGGAGAAAGCTTCACAAGTGGTGAAGCAGGTCTACAGATGTCTCCCTCCCACTCTATTTCACCCCTCTGTCTCTATCCAGTAATAATACTAAATAAAACCTTCTTTCAGTGCAAAAAAAAAAAGAAAGAAAGAAAGTTGGGCTTAATGTTGCCACCTAGTCATAACATGCAAAAGAGGGGTTTTCCCTAAAGCTTCACCCATCTCATCCTTAATTTTTTTAAGGAGCCATGAGCATTAAGAAGAATGGCCTTTTGGGCTCTAGGTCAGATCAATGGGGTAAACAGTTCATGGTATTTATATATTTCCCTCATATCTGAGAGCTACTCTACCCTAATCCAGCTTTCTAGCCATATCCTAACCATCTCCCCAGACAATACTTTTAGGCCACCTGCATGTTAACTATCAAGCTCAGGCAAAATTTGCTAAAGTCATGGGCCCCTGGGAACATACCTAAAATAGACTTCCTAGCTTCTTCCCATCGGAAGACCCCAATTTCATCTGCTCTATTTCTACCTTTGGGTTCTTGTTTATTAAGCAATTTGTCCGACTTTATATTTTACCATCTTTCAGCCACCAGGTTGCAGATGCTGCCATGATGTCATCCTGACTTCCCTGAGCAGATGACCTCACCAATGTGTCCTGGAACCCCACTTCCCCAGAGCTCTACTACACTAGGGAAAGATAGAAAAAGGCTGGGGATATGGATCAACTTGTTAATACCCATGTCCAGCGAAGAACCATAATTATAGAAGCTAGACCTTCCACCTTCTGTACCCCATAAAGAATTTTGGTTCATACTCCCAGAGGGATTACGAATAGAGAAGCTTCCAGTGGAGGGGAAAGGACACAAAGTATGGGGGTGGGAATTATATGGAATTGTACTCCTGTTCTCTTACAATCTTGTTAATCATTATTAAATTACTATTCAATTTTTAAAAAAATTTTACTTATAAAAAGGAAACACTGACAAAACCATAGGGTAAGAGAGGGACAACTCCATACAACTCCCACCACCAGAATTCCATATCCCATCCCCTCCCCTGATAGCTTTCCCATTCTTTAACCCTGTGGGAGCATGGACCCAGGGTCATGATGGGATGCAGAAGGTGGAAGGTCTGGCTTCAGTAATTGCTTCCCCGCTGAACATAGGCATTGACAGGTCAATCCATACTCCCAACCTGTTTCTCTCTTTCCCTAGTGGGGCAGGGATCTGGAGAAGTGGGGCTCCAGGACACATTGGTGAGGTCATCTGCCCAGGGAAGTTGGCATCACGGTAACATCTGGAACCTGGTGGCTGAAAAAAGAGTTAACATATAAAGCCAAACAAATTGTTGACTAATCATGAACCTAAAGGCTGGAATATTGCAGATGAAGATTTGGGGTCTCTGTTTTGAAGATAGCTAGTAGGCCTATTTTAGTTATATTCCAAAGAGCCCATGACTATACTAGTTTTTTCCTCAGCCATCTGATATGCAGGTGGACCCAAGTTATTGTCTAGGGAGATGATGTCATGGCTGGAAAAAGGACCAGAAAGCTGGATCAGAGAAGAGAGTAGCTCCCTAATATGGAAAGTTGTATAAATATTGTTGATTGTAAACCCCATCAATTTGATCTGGGGCCCTAGGAAACTCTTCTTCGAAAATTCCAAAAATAAGGGAAAATGTGGCTGAGAGCTAAGAGTTGGTAATTGTGTGACCTCAGGAACCATCAGAAATGATAGTTTAAACATCCCTCCTAACGCTTGACAAAACCCCAGGAAGCAGAAGTCATTCATACTAAAGGTACAGGGAATGTAGAATTCTTAATCAAATAATAGCATTTTGCTTCCATAAACACCAGTGTGTTTGGTGGCTCCACTTGACACTGTTCAGAGAATAAATTACATGTATATATAAAACAATTTGTTCCTCTCATGCTTGTCATTTTAAAACTGTAAATCTTATATTGAAAAGTGTTCAGGAGAGTTTTATAATTCCAGTACGATTTTCCTAGAAGTAAAATATTCCAAAAAAATTCATGATAAATGGCCACTCCATCTCTATCATTGCTGTTTGACATGTATATGCATATGTGTGCATAAGTGCATCTCCATAAATATATGAGCCCAATAGATCATTTTTATTGAGGGATTCTTTGGAAAGGATATCACATGAATTATGACTTTATATAAATTATGTCATTTCACCTTTTTAATCATCCTGTGAGATATCTACTACCATTGTCCCATTTTGCAGTCAATGAAATCAAGTCAAAGAGTGAGCAAGTTGTCCAGGGGTGAGATTATGTATGAAAATTAGATCGTGGGCGGGGGTAGCTAGCATAATGGTTTATGCAAAATAACTCTCCTGCCTGAGACTCCAAAGTCCCAGGTTCAATCCCCTACACCAGCATAAGCCAGAGCTGAGCAGTGATCTGGTTAAAAAAAAAAATTAGATCCCCATAGGGAAACAGATTCCATGCAGTTAAAGATGGCTTCCCCCCTTCAAATATGTTTAATCAAATGATTTCATTGACTACCTAGATTTCTTGTTTTCAGGATAAGTGTAAACATTCGTAATGATAGGTGATGCCTTATGTAATAGGTAACAGCATATAAATAACATACAACGGAGTTTCCTCATAGGCTGGGTATTACAGGTAGATCTTCTGGCTGCTAGAATTTGAAAGTCTTAAATGGGAAGGAAGCAAGAACCAAGAAGGTATGACCCCAAAATAAAATCATCTCCATGATTATTTTTATAAATTGGCTCCGGTAATGAAAATCACTTCTCACCTTTGTCTCATTCAAGTTTTCAAGCACATATTTGAAAGCTAGTTTTGTGTTTGATTGACCTGAGATACCAGAAAGTCTTCACAGTAACTCAGACATCCTAGGAAAACCCGAGCAATTGAATTCTGCATCGGGAGATGGGAGAAAACTATTTGTTTGTTTGTTTATACTTGTCTAGCATCCCTGGAGAAGTCAAGAATCTGTCGTTAAGTTGAGAAGCTAATGACCAGGAAGGAAGATTTGAGACTGGTCAGGCTAGATAACCCCTCTTCCCGCCCCCCTTTTTACAGAGCTTGTGACCACTAGGATCCTTATTTTATTTTGCAGTTAAAAAGACTTGAAAAGCACCTCATCAAACAAGCGTGTGAAAACGAGAGCAGTCAGAGCCAGTTGGGTGCAGTTAATTTTTAATTACGCTCCCTCTCTGCTTTGACTTTATTTGCTGGCAAGTAGCTGTCAGGGAGATCCCACCAGAGGGGGAATCTCAGACGCTGTGTGAGCTGGAGTGTAGCTCTGGCGTAAGGGTCAGAAACAGCCTTCAAGTCAGACCAACACAATCCAGAGCAACTTACTTGTTTCCTCTGTAAACGTCACATAAGATAGAGGCTCTCAAATATCTTGCTCCTTCTTGAGGGAAGGTCTTGTTCAAATGGGAATGAAAACACAGGTGTGACTGAATGAAGAAGCTCACAACACCAATTAGAAAGATGGTCTCCTCAGGCTGGGAGTATGGACCAACCTGCCAATGCCCATGTTCAGCGGGGAAGCAATTATAGAAGCCAGACCTTCCACTTTCTGCACCCCATAATGACCCTTGGTCCATACTCCCAGAGGGTTAAAGAATAGGAAAGATATCAGGGGAGGGGATGGGAGATGGAGCTCTGGTGATGGGAATTGTATCCTTCTTGTCCTATGGACTTGTCAGTATTTCCACTTTATAAATAAATAAATTAAAAAAATAATAAAAGGAAGATGGTCTCCTGCAGTCTGCAGAACTCTCACAAGGCTTGACATGGACCTTCCATATAACCCAGTAATTCCTCTCCTGGGGATATATCCTAAGGACTCTATCACATCCATCCAAAAAGATGTGTACACCTATGTTCATAGCATCACAATTCATAATAGCCAAAACCTGGAAGCAACCCAGGTGCCCAACAACAGATGAATGGCTGAGAAAGTTGTGGTATATATATTCAATGGAATATGACTCAGCTGTTAAGAATAATGAACCTACCTTCTCTGTCCCATCTTGGATGGAGCTAGAAGGAATCATGTTAAATGAGGTAAATCAGAAAGAGAAAGACAGCAGTCGGGTGGTAGTGTAGCAGGTTAAGCGCACATGACGCAAAGTGCAAGGACCGGCGTAAGGATTCCAGTTAGAGCCCCCCAGCTCCCCACCTGCAGGGGAGTCGATTCACAGGAGGTGGAGCAGGTCTGCAGGTGTCTGTCTTTCTCTCCCCCTTTCTATCTCCACCTCCTCTAAAAATAAATAAATAAATAAATAAATAAATAAATAAATAAATGAAAGAGACAGACGAGTATAAGATGATCCCACTCATAAACAGAAATTGAGAAAGAAGAACAGACAGGGAAAAACACTGTAGAATTTGACTGAATTTGGAGTATTTCACCAAAGTAAAACTCTCTGGGTGGGAGGAGAGGGTAGGTTTTCAGCTTCACTATAGGGTGGTGGGGGTAGGGACACAGACTTTTGGTGGTAGGAGAAGTGTTAATATACACTCCTCTCAACTTATAATCTTATAAATCACTATTTAATCAATATGTGAGGGGGAAAATTAGATAGAAACTCTCAAACTTTTTATTATATAGGCCCCCTATATATTCCTTCAATCTAAGCACTTAAGGTTTCAAATCAGTAAACTGATTGAATTTTAACAGTGGGCTTAATTTTTTAATACATTTCTAATAATGACTGTTTAATTGAAATATTGAATCACCTATAGTCTTAGACCAGGGAGACTAGAAGCAACTGCTTGTGTCACTATATAAGATACAGCTGTATGTAAATAGCATTAAATGACATAAATCATGTGAAGTCTTATATGATACAGCAAACCCTAACCATGGGATTTTTAAAGTAAAGCAAATTCCCCAATAACTTGGTTATAATAATAACTATCTACTGTCTTCTTTTTAAAACATTTTTAAATTTTCTTGATTTCCTTATTGGATAGAGACAGCCAGAAATCAAGAGGGAAGAGGGAGACAGAAAGGGAGAGAGAGACACCTGCAGCTCTGCTTCACCACTCACAAAGCTTTCCGCCTGCAGACAGGGTCCGGGAGCTGGAACCTGGGTCCTTGCATACTGTAATGTGTGTGCTCAACCAGATGTGCCAGCGCCTGGTCCCACAATCTGCGGCCTTCTTAAACCCCAAGCCAGCAGGAACCTTCCCCATTCTCTATAAAAACCTTGTTTCACCCAGTCCTAGAGGACATGGCCAGACCATTTGATCCTGTGTCTGCTGAGCTCAACCAAACCAGTCCAACCAGGACCACCTTGATACATTTCGCCTGAGATTGTGTCCAGAGACACCAGGTGTAGAATGTCAACCTTCAGCTCCAGCACTCTGGTGAGACCATTCCTAGCCCACAGGACCTATCGGGTGGCGCACCTCCCAACAAAGCCACAGAACCTGATATAGACCAGGGCTCATGGGACAGAATACGTGTGCACATGAGTTAGGGGAAAAGATACACCTTAAAGCAACATTGCACAATAGTTTGCAGTGATCCGAAACAGCAAGCAAGTAGAAAAGCCTAAAAAAAAACCCCAAACCATAAAATGATACTTATATACCTTTCCCATATTTGACAGCTATTCTTTGCCTTGATCCAGCATTCTAGTCCTCTTTCCAATTCTTAACACCATCTCCCCTGATAATACCTTTGCTCCACCTGCATCTTAGCTGTCAGGTTCAGGCAAAATCTAGTAAAGTCACGATGGGCCCATTGGAATATATCTAAAATAGACCTACTAGCTTTTTGCAAAATGGAGATTCCCAAAACTCATCTGCTATATTCTTGCATTTATGTTCCTGACTATTAAACAATTTATTCTGCTTTATATCTTAACGCTTTCTCAGCCACCAAGTTGCAGATACTACTATAATGCCAACCTGACTTCCTCAGACAGAGGACTTCCCCAGTACATCCTGGAGCCCCATCTCCCCAGAGCCCTGCCCCACTAGGGAAAGATAGAAACAGGCTGGGGGTATGGATTGATCTGCCAATGCCCATGTTCAGCAGAGAAGCAATTACAGAAGCCAGACCTTCCACCTTCTGCTCCCCATAATGTCCCTGGGTCCATGCTCCCAGAGGGTTAAAGAATAGGAAAGCAATTGGGGAGGGGATGGGATATGGAGCTCTGGGGGTGGGAATTGTGTGGATTTTTACCTCTCTTATCCTATGGTCTTGTTTATATTTTTTATTTTATAAAAAAATTATGTGGAGTTAGGCAGTAGCACAGGGTTAAGTGCAAGGACCGGCTTAAGGATCCCGGTTCGAGCCCCCAGCTCCCCATCTGAAGGGGGGTCGCTTCACAGGTGGTGAAGCAGGTTTGCAGGTGTTTCCTTTTCTCTCCCCCTCTGTCTTCCCCTCCTCTCTCCATTTATCTCTGTCCTATCCAAAAAACAATGACATCAATAACAACACCAATAATTACAACAAGGGCAACAAAAGGGAATAAATAAATATTAAAAAATAAAAAATTTGTTTTTTACCATGCAGTGACTTGAGAAGTAGAAGGGAAGTTTCTGCTGTCATGAAAGTTTCCACTGATTGTAAATCATAGAATACTCCAGGTTTCCCTGTGTTTTGCCCAGACTCTCTACCCCTACTTTGTCACCAGGCCAATCTCTGAAGATCAGTGAAATGCAGGTCAGCTGCCTTCCTTCTGAGGGTACATCTTCTTCTTCTTCTAGCGTTTACCCTTCTTCTGTAGCCAGTCAACAGCGTCAGGTTGAAAGCTGTCAGGAGCTGCTTGTTGCTTGCTTTGAAAGTGTCTGGGATCCATGTGGATTCAGTTGGCTAGGAAGGATCGTCAGTTTCCCCAATGAATGGGCACTCACGGGATGCACCACGAGAAGGTCGATCCAATGCATCCCTGAGGGTACATTTAAGGTGATGACTCAAAGCTGGGGTTTATCGAAGGTGTTTCACATCTGAGGATGCTAATCTTAAAATCCACGAGGTGAGTCCTTTGGAATATAACTGAAATAGGCCTAGTAGCCATCTTCAAAATGGAGACCCCAAATCTTCATCTGCACTATTCCAGGCTTTAGGTTCATGATTAGTCAACAATTTGTTTGGTTCTATATATTAATTCTCTTTTTAGCTGCCAGGTTTTAGAAGCTACCATGATGCCAACCTGACTTCACTGGGCAGATGACCCCACCAATATGTCCTGGAGCCCTGCTTCCCCGGAGTCCCACCCCACTAGGGAAAGAGAGTTAGCAGTATGGATCCACCTGCCAATGCCCATGTTCAGTGGAAAAGCAATTATAGAAGCCCGACCTCCTACCTTCTGCACCACATAGTGACTGGGTCCCTGTTCCCAGAGGGATAAAGAATAGGAAAGCTATTAGGGGAGGGGATGGATTATGGATGATATTTTATTGGAGTTCTGGAGGTGGGAGTTGTGTAGAGTTGTCCCCCTCTTATCCTATGGTTTTGCCAGTGTTTCCTTTTTATATATAATTAAAAAAAATTCCAAGAGGTGAGAATTGGGGGTGGTAGATTATGAATTGTCAAACTTCTCTCATTTCTCCAGGTCTACTGATCACAAATAAAATCATATACACGCATACAATTAGGAGCTTGAGAACTCCTGCCACCCCATGGACACACATGGAGACTCCCTGAGAATGAAGCATGTTTTCAAATACAAATGGAAACAATTACCATGGCTTCCCAACAGCAAGGAAATAAATCAGAGTGAAAAGTCCCTGGCAGATGTTTCGATAAAGTGTTTATTTTGAAATGCAACGGTGATATAGGTTCTTACTGTATTTCTATCATGTTATATCCTACTTATCAAGCGAAAATCAGCCTCAGCTTTTTTGTAAGGCACACATAAACCCCTGATAACCATTTCTAATATAAAACTATCTGGGCACATCTCACCTTTCAGATAACCTTCAACAGAAATGCCTATATGAAAAATGTGATACTTTCCTCCCTCGACTTTGAGTTAATTTGTTTTTCTCCCCGTCTGAGGTGGCTTGGGTTGGAAGAGCTATTGCAAGGGGATGTTTTATCCTAAATAATATTTGGATTTGGTTTCTAAAGAATCAATAACGTGTGTGTCAGGCACCAGAACTGGTGAATACAAGTAACATGCAGGCGCCATAGAGGCATTAAGTCCTTGACATGAACTCCATTTAACGGGAAGTCCAGGGCTCAGAGTGGCATGTTTGTCGCAAGAGAATCTGAGTGTTCCATTCACTGCCTCGGACCCAGGAACTGCCCAGTGCACATGTTTCTCATCGGTTTATTCTGAGCTCATCCAAGTCTGGTTCTAAAAGAAAATGTCCAAGAAGCCATTGGGAGGTGTTTTTCTTAGAAAAAGGAAGTCATGTTCTTTTATTTTATAGTTTTCAAATTGACTTCTAAAGATTGAAATTTATTTCCAGTACATGAAATCACCAAGCATGTTCTAAATTTGGCCAGGCATCCTTCCATTTCTGTTCAGAGTGATGTCAGAGTGTGAAGCCAAAAGGCAGTGAATGGACAAAACCTCACAGCCAAGGAAACAGAAATGTCCTTTCCAAGACTTCTTTCTCTGGAAATTCAAGTGTTTTGGCCCAAACCCTGGTACACACACATTATCAACCCCTGATGTCATATTTCCCAGTCATTCTAGAATAGTTATATCTCTTTGAACAAAATCGCATAGTGATCTCAAAAATTTATTTAGGGGTGTTTAAGGATCTTATTGTTCCACAGAATCCCTCCAGGTTCCAATCTGGAAAACAGATCAGGTTGTACATTCTGGAAAGAGCCACTGAGTGCCCTGTGTAGGTCAGAGACTTAGAGCTGAGCTTGGTTCCTCTGTTTTCTTGACTGGGGTGGGAGATCTTAGACACAGGGCTTTATCTCTGGACATCCGTTTCTTCCTTTATAAAGCAGAGCGTGGGCTTACCTGAAATTTTGGTAAAGGGAAAGAAAAATGAGATCATGCCTGAAAACCACGAACGTGTGGTTGTCCCAACAAATGCTCTTTTCCTTCCACCTGCCTGGAATGGGAGCTCTCACTGTTTTTATTGACCACTAATTCACGTAATGAATTTGCTACAGAGCAAGAGAGCCTCCTTTTAATCACATTTCAGGGAGTGAAATTCCTATGTTAACTGAGCGTTATTAACTTCTTGGAGAACTCTACGGGTTCGCTGGCTAGCGGAACAACACTTTTAAACCGGGTTTTAAAAATATTTAATTAAGGGGGTCGGTTGGTAGCGCAGTGGGTTACGTGCACGTGGTGCAAAGCGCAAGGACCGGCGGAAGGATCCCAGTTCGAGCCACCGGCTCCCCACCTGCAGGGGAGTCGCTTCACAGGCGGTGAAGCAGGTCTGCAGGTGTCTATCTTTCTCTCCCCCATCTCTGTCTTCCCCTCCTCTCTCCATTTCTCTCTGTCCTATCCAACAACGATGACATCAATGACAACGATAATAATGACCACAAAAATGGTAAAACAATCAGGGTAACAAAAGAGAAAAATGGTCTCCAGGAGCAGTGGATTCATGGTGCAGGCACTGAGCCCCTGCAATAACCCTGGAGGCAAAAACAACAAAAAAATTTAATTAAAATTGTAATCATACCTGATTGACATTTTGACCACCCCACCAAGAAGAGGGAAGAGGGAAATTGGAGAACTAGCCATATTCCTTTCTTTCCTTCTCTCTCTCTTTCTTTCTTTTTGTTTTTTGTTTCTTGTCATCACTGCTGTGTATCCCCCCCCCTGCAGCCTGGCCACACTTGAGCTTCTAACTCACCTATCAGAGGAGAGTTGGAACAAGGCTGCTTCTGTGCTCACTTGATTCCCAATTAGTTTTTTCTAGAAAAAGGACCAGATACAAAAATATGTGTCCACAACTTAAAATTATCTTTAAAATCCATCTCTAATGTCTCCATTTTGAAAATATTTATTTATTTATTTATTATTGGATAGAGACAGAGAGAGATAGAGATGGCTTGAGGAGAGAGAGAGAGAGAGAGAGGGGAAGAGAGGCAGAGAGATACCTGCAGCCCTGCTTTATCACTTGTGAGGCTTGCTCCCTGTAAGTGGGGACAAGGGACTTGAACATGGATCCTTGCGCCCTGTAATGTGTGTGCTTAACCACGTGTGCCATTGCTTGGTCCCCTGAAAATACTCTTCAAGGCCTGGTTCACCAAAGTCTATTTGTGCTTTATTTGATTCTGTCAAGACACAGTGGAGTTTGGAGGGCGTGTGTGCCCTCTATCAGGATTGGGTTGACCCTGCATCCGTGTGTCCCAGGGACCCACACTGTAATTATTCTGACGTATGGAGAGGTGGGCCCATTGAGAGAGAAAGTCACCTATGTTACTGATTAAAAAGTAGCCTCAGCCCACAACGACCCTGGGTCCATGCTCCCAGAGGGATAGAGAATGGGAAAGCTATTGGGGAGGGGATGGGATATTGAGATTGGGTGGTGGGAATTGTGTGGAGTTGTACCCCTCCTATCCTATGGTTTTGTTAATGTCTCCTTTCTTAAAAAAAAAAAAAGTAGCCTTAGGAAGACAGCGACAAACCAACAGGAGAAAGGCAAGGTGTTAAAATTCGGAGGCTCTAGCTGGCTGGGCTAGCTTCACGGGCGGGTAACAGAGACGACCAGAGACATACGGCTGGGCAGGGAAGCTGTATTTCTTTATTCAGGAACAACGATTCATAAACTAACCCAAACTAATCACCAAACAGAACTCTGCTGCCTCTTTGCCCCGCGACGGCGCCAAGCACTCTCTTACTCTCGAACTCTGGAACTCTGGAACCCTCTCGGGGTTCCTCGGGGCGGGGCCAAGCGGGCCCGCGAAACTAGCAGGACTGATCCAATTTTCTTGGCAGGGGGAGAGCTAGAACAACCTAATGTAAAGCATACAACAGCAAGGGTGGATGTTGAAGCTAGCACAAGTCCTCATGGCAGACCTCTGATAACAGGAGCTGAATGAGGCTGGTCAGAGCCACTCTTCAGACTCAGCACCTGGACACCTGAAGCTCTTTCTCCAGGTGTCTGCATAAGCTGCCTGGGACTTCTGCTGAGGGCAGTAGGTCCTTCTTGTCCTGCAAAGGGGGGGGGGTTAAAATGGCCCCTGCAAGTCTAGAGGTCAAACTTTGTCTTTAGGGAGTTTGAAGACAAGAGAGAGGGCTTGAGGGGTCAGACAGAGGGGAAAAGAGGAGACACAATGATTTTCCATTGGTATCTGAAAATGAGTCCTTTCAAAGAGGGACTTTCTTTGGTAAGGGGGAGGTGAGCTCAGTGTGGAGGGACCTGGATCCACCTTTCCTCTCCTGGAAATAACCTGAATGCTCAAGAGGGACTTCTTGGGAAGAGGAGCTCAGAGAAACTTGGTGGGGGGAGGCTCTGTTAGCAGTCTCGTTATGCCCTAAAAGATGAGACACAAGAGACTCTCTCTCTCCACCATTCAAGGACCCATGAGGTAGACTCTCAGCAGATGCCAGGTCTGCAGGGCCCTTGACCTTGTCACTCTGGCCTGCAGACCTGAGAGACCCAGGCCATGGTCGCTGGGCACAGTCAGTGGGCAAGCAGCCTAGGTTGGATGTCTGCACAGTTCTTTAAACACGACCTTTTTGTTTTTGTTTTTAAACTTCTTTATTGGGGGATTAAACACTACCTTTGTGGTCCCATGGGGATTCTTACTTGTGTGTTCTCCAAATCAGATTTCTGTGTTTTAATTCCAATATTGGGGTACCTGAGTTGTGTGAACCCTTATTGTGTATGAATTTTCCTTTTAAGATTAAGTTGATTTTGAGGGCATAGTAATTTTGCAAGAGGAACCAAGCATCACATTTTCTCTGCAAATCAACTCATTTATTCAATATTTTTTCTTCCGTGAATGCTATTTCTCCCTGTATTATTATTATTATTATTATATTTGTGTATTGGATAGAGACAGCCAGAAATTGAGTATGGAATAAATATAGAGGGAAGGAGAAAGAGAGACTACCTACAGTACTACTTCACCACTTGCAAAGCTTTCTTCCTGTAAGTGGGGACCTGGGCCCGAACCTGGGTCCTTGCACACTGTGACATGTGTGCTCAACTAGGTGCACTACCATTGGGCCCTCTCCCTGTCCTTTATCCCAGGCTCATATGATCAGCTTGCCTCCAGTATCCACCAGGGACAGAGAAGGAGGGGAATGGTAGACTATGTGTCATTATTTCTGTCCTTGTCACAGCACTGCAGAAAGCAAGGGCTTCCTACAGAGGATCTGGGATGGCGGGATGGTGTTCTTAAGGCACTGCTGACAGCCTGGTCTGGAAGACTCTTTGGGGGACCGTGCTGTGCTTTGTTGGGTGGGCAGCAGCAGCAGTACTCATGGTCCCCACCCTCTCATGCCCCTTCCCACTCCTTCCTCCTTCATGAAACCAGACACTTCCACATCCTCTGTGCGGACACAGTAGCCTACAGCTACTCCAGAGACTCCAGCTACAGAGACTACAGCTTACAGTCAGCACCTTGAAAATGGTTTTCACATGCGGTTACTTGAATAGCCTCTTATTAAGTGATACATAAAACAACTGATTTTTAAGATTATTATAATAGTAGCCTCTCTGTCTTGAAAATTTTCTATATTTAAGACACTATTGGATTCTGCATAAACCTCATCTTGACTTTATCCTTAAAACAGCACTAAATGTACATTTTATATTACTTTTTTTTTGGGGGGGGGTGTTAATTTCTGGAACTCAAGTGCCTACAAGACAACTCTATAGTTCCTGGCAGCCTTTATTCCTTTTCTTTTCTTTCTTTCTTTCTTTCTTTCTTTCTTTCTTTCTTTCTTTCTTTCTTTCTTTTTTTTGATGTAGGGTGAGTCAGAGAAAGAGAGAGAGAGAGAGAGAGAGAGAGAAGGAGCAACATCTGCTTCACTGCCCGTGAAGATTTCTCCCTTTGTCTCCTCACAAGTGGGGACCAGGGGCTTGTATAATAATGTACTATTTACAGGGTGCACCACCAGCTGATTCCAAAAATACTTTTTCTGAGATCTAAATAGACTTTGGTAGGGCATCAAACAGAGCCTTGCTTCAAAGGTCACGTAAGACATTTTTTTGTCACAGTCTAGTAAATCCCCTTTCTTTTATTCACCACCAATTGATCTGTTTTACTTTTCCTGAAAGTATGTTCAGCCATCGATTTCTGTTAGAATGGGCAGGCATTAAAAGATACTCACCTTAAATTCCTCCTTTGAAATCAATTCTTCCATTTTATTATGTTTTCCTTTGTTCTCATAAGTGTTGGGCAATGCATTTAATGGGCTTTCTCTGTGTTCTATAGCAATCACACAAAATTGTGTGTTTAAATGTATTCTTGCCATTTTAACTGTCACTTTGGGTAGCCGACTGACAATGGAGTTTGCCTTTGGCCTATGGGAATTATTAGTAGAATGATATTACTCTGCTACAAAGATTTTCTTCTTCACTGATGAAAATTGATTTTTAGTATGCAGTGCAGGATGCTCAAAAGCCAGAGAAGCACAGTAACTACAATTACTATTTTATGTGTCACAGGGCTCATTTTGCACACACCGTTCTCAGGTAGTAGAGAAGAAGGGAGATTTTTATTTTTATTAAAACAATCATATTTGTTTCGTATAAATCCACTAGAATATGGTCAGGGTGTCAAAAAAACCTGTGAGCTTGTCTGACTGAAAGAGTGGCTATTCATAACTCACTGTCAAGTCCCTGATGTACTGGCAAAGATGAAATTAAAGCTGTGTCCACAGTCAGACTGCCATTCAAGGCCAAGTTCCTACCGTCTCCTACAATTGATGATCACATTTCACTGGACAGCCTCATCTGGACAACTTGAAAAATTATTTCATATCCTGAGCTCAAATGATTAATAAGTATTTTAGTCTTCTCAATAAATCACAGGCTTATTGAAGATAAATGAACAGCCCTTTCGATGTCCAAAGTGCATCAATAAAGAATTTTGTATGTTAAAGAAAAACTGACTCCCCAGTGATAAATGTTAAAATGCTATTGAATTGCTGAAGGTACTAGAATTGTCTTTTCCAGCAAAGCCCCAGAGCTCTGTGTTGCTATAAAATCATGAATGCAAGCAGAACCTAGTTCCAACGGGCTGCATTTCCTTGTTTCTCTGTCCCAGTCAAGAAATCATTTTTTTGAAGAAACAACAATTGATAGTCATGGGTTTCCTAGGCCATCTCAATCTATGTACAAAGGCCAGTTGAGCACCTGACAATGTCTGGTCTTATATGATGCAAGGAATAAGACTGCTACAGACATGCTTCTACTTTGAATGTGATATCTACCAGGTAGAATTACGTCATGGCATAGCAAGTTCAGAGCAGCGGTAAACAGATCTTAATTTAAAATAAAGAACATCAGAAAATTGAAAAAAAAAAAGGTTTCTAAAAGACCAAAGGTGGTACTTCTGGACAAATAGGATTTGAAGTGAATGTTCTTCAATGAAATAGTTTTTATTTTTTATTATCTTTATTTATTTATTAGATAGAGACAGCCAGAAATTGAGAGGAAAGGGAGTGATGGGGAGGGGGAGAGACAGAAAGGCACCTGCAGACCTGCTTCACTGCTTGTAAAGCTTTCCCTCTGCAGGTAGGGGCTGGGGGCTTGAATTCCTTGAACCCAAATCCTTGCACATTGTAACATGTGCTCAACCAGGTGCACCACCACCCAGCCCCCATGATTCTATATTACATTGAAAAACAGTGTTTGGTAAATTTAATGTGTCAGATGTTTGTGTATATATCTTGATAGTTTTCTTTGTACTAGCTATTGGGCTGCACACCTAGTATTTTAGTGCTCTCCAGCCTTGTACAGCTTAGCTTAATTGCACCCCAAATATTGAATTAATTCTGCTATTCTAGAAAACAGAGCGGGTAACATGAAAGATAAAAACTGATATATATCAATGCAACCAGTACCTCCTCTACATGTTTCACCTTGGATTGTGTCCAGAGATGCCAGGTGTGCCACCAAGTTGCAGATGCTACCATGAAGCCAAGCTGACTTCCCTGGGTAGATGACCTCACCCAATGTGTTCTGGAACCCTACCTCTCCAGAGCCCGGCTTCATTAGGAAAAGAGAGATACAGAATCGGAGTATGGATCGACCTGCCAATGCCCATGTCCAGTGGAAAAGCAATTACAGAAGCCAGACCTTCCATCTTCTGCATGCCATAATGATCCTGAGTCCATGCTTTCAGAGGGAAAAAGAATAGGGAAGCTTTCAAGAAATGGGATGGGATATAGAACTCTGGTGGTGGGAATTGTGTGGAATTATACCCCTCTTATTCTATGGTCTTGTCAATATTTTTTATTTTATAAATGCATTTTTAAAAAAGAAAGGAAAACTTCACAACTGAATAAAAACAACTGACATATGTATGTGTGTGTGTGTGTTTGTATATGATAGTGGAAAAACAGTAACCAACTAAGTATCCCTTATTTATTTCACAGAGACCAGGTTTATGAGACTTTAAGATTCTATGTGTGCAGATGATAGGTATCAAATTATAGTCAGATGAACTCTATGCTTTGATGGATGATCTACTCAAGAGTTTAAGGACAAACTGAGGCTTGAGACTAAACCAATGACAGGAGGTAGCATGTGACAACAGAGGGACTCGATGGACTGTGAAATGACTGTAGAGCTCCCAGAGGAAAAGCTTGTGTCACTGCAGAGTTTCTTGAGTAGCCTCTCAAAAGGGTCAGCAATGGAGCTGAGCCTTGACCTGTGATGGGAAGTCAAGTGTGTATCTGGAGAAAGAGCATGCCAGGTAGGAGGAACAAACAGAGAATTGCTAAGAGTTTTGAAAAAGCCTACTAGAAAGCTGCCTGTCTGGTCTGTAGTCCATACTCGAAAGATTCTATTCTCATGTCGTTGAAGGCCAAGGAAAAACATAAAGCAGGGGGAATTGAACAGTTCCATTTTTCTTTTTGAAAACTCATATTGTCTGCTGGATGAAAAATGTGTTGGAAATGGATTGACTCTTAGCAGATTCGTCATTTGGCGACTAACTGAAAGAGCGCGGGTGAGAGACGACAGTGGCTGAGATCAGTGTCAGCAGAGATTTCTAGAGAAGTGGGCTTATTTGGAATGAAAATGCATATGGGGGAACTGAGTACATAATGGTGTTACTTTGAGTTTTGAAACATACTTATTTCATTTAAATAAGTTACTTTCAGTCACCCATCATTGGCCTTTTTTGTTTGTTTGTTTGTTTATTTGTTTTATTGATTTTAATACATGTGGATAAATTGATTCACACTTCAGCAGCATCAATGTTGGGTCTAATGCTTACACACAGGAATGATGAACCTACTTCCTGTTTACACACTAGCAGACTAAATTCCTAGTGAAGTTTAGTAGAATCTATGAAAGTTAGAAAGAAAGTGACATGTGATGTTCTTTCTATATTCTGACCCCATCAAGAAACAGGAGGGTAACCTACTTTAAGAGGTGGCATTTTATAGAATGAAAAACCTAAAACAAAAACTCTCTTTGTTCTTCAAAAATGAATAGGGATTTTTTTTTCAAAGAAAGGTGAGAATATTGTGAAAAAAAGAGAACTCTTGGAATGGTGTTAAGATATATCAGTCTTTGGCGTATCAGGAAAACATGAGTAATTAGATGCCATGATGGGCCAAAGGTCTGGTGATCCAGAATTTTACATCCCCACACTCCATGTTAAGAAGGTGAATTTGTTATGCCAGGATAATATATGGGGGATTTCAGTGAGAAGAGTAAAGAAATTAGGTCCTTATTTTAAGAAATCACCACTGGGACAAAATGTGAATTTTTCTAGTTGCCAATTGGCCCCTTCCAAAAATCATCAATTTTGAAGAAGCTAAGAAAGCTAGAGGAAAACATGGTTACACACACACACACACACACACACACACACACACACACACACACACACACACACCTTTGGTGACAGCTCATTCTGACATGAACCAGGGTGTGCATGCTGTAGGACAAAGGATACCATGTTTGTTGCCTAGACACAGCAAAGACAAATTGCAAGAGAGGGGAAATCATTCTCTTCTCTTATTTGTCATCTCTCTTTTTGTTTGGATGACTATTTCTTTCTGGTCATAACATGAATTGAAAAGGAAGTTAGGGGGAGTCGGGCAGTAGTGCTGTGTGTTAAGCGCAGATGATGCAAAGAGCAAGGACTAGCAGAAGGATCCTGGTTCGAGCCCCTAGCTCCCCACCTGCAGGGGAGTTGTTTCACAGGCGGTGAAGCAGGTGTGCAGGTGTCTATCTTTCTCTCCTCCTCTATGTTTCCCCTCCTCTCTCCATTTCTTTCTGGCCTATCCAACAACGACGACATCAATAACAACAACAATAATTACAAGCACAAAGGCAACAAAAGGGAAAATAAATAAATACATACAAAAAAAAAGAATAGAAAGTCATCCAGGATGAGTGGAGGATGAAAACAGGCTGACCAGTAGTCTTTGACCATTTGCTACAAGAATCTTCCCTTCAGATTCCAGGAGCTCTCTGTCTTATCCAACAACAACAATAATAACTAGAACAATAAAACAACAAGGGCAACAAAAGGGAGTAAATAAATAAATATTTTTTTAAATTTAAAAAGTTGCATATCAATGGTTCCTCCCAAACAATTGCTTTACGTTAACAGATGAAATAACTCAGGCTGTAGTAAGATACGATTACTAGTCACTAGTCCATAAAACTAGTAAGTTATATACAATAAACTAGGTCCTATTATCCGAAAGCAAAGAGACAAAAAGTATAATTTATGCTGACTGATTAATCAGGTCCATCATATTTCTTTTTAACATTTTTTCCCCTTTATTGGGGGATTAATGCTTTACAGTGACCGTAAATACAATAGTTAGCACCTGTATAACATTTCTCAGTTTTCCACATAACAATACAACCCCTGCTAGGTCCTCTGTCCAATGGCTTTTAGTTGTTGGCATATGAGCACAATTTCCCATCTTCCCATGACAGGTGTCTGCAAAACACTCTCACCCCCAACTTAGGTCCTTTTCCACCATCATGCACTAGAACCTGAAATTTTCCTCTCTCTCCATCCTTGTCCCTATCTTTCTTCCCCAGAGTCCTTTGCTTTGGTGCTGTACAACAAACCAGTCCACAAGTTTTACTTTATGCTTCCCCTTCTGTTCTTGTTTCTAAAGTTCTGCCCATGAGTGAGATCATCCCATATTCATCCTTCTCTTTCTGGCTTATCTCATCTAACATCTTCGAGGAATTGCCAGGTCATAGGGTAGTCCCGTTTCTAAACTTTTGAGGGTTCTCCAGATTCTTCTCTACAGACCAAAGGGTTGGACCAATTTACAGTTCCACCAGCAGTGTAAAAGGACTCCTTTCCCCCCAGCATTTCTCCAACATTTGTTGTTACTGACCTTTCTGATGTATGACATTTTCATAGGTGTGAAGTGGTATCTCACTGTTGTCTTTATTTGCACTTGTTTAGTCATCAGTGACTTTGAACACTTTTTATATGTCTGCTGGTCCTTTAGATTTCTCCCTTGATGAATGTTCTGTTCATATTCTCTATCCGCTTTTGGATGGGTTTGTTTGTTAGAGATCACTGTAGAGAATTTGGAAACACATATGCATAGGAATACATTACAATGAAATTGAAATGTAATGGCCAGCACGATAGTCCACTTGGTAAGGGACTTTGGAGGAAACTTCTGTGCTGTGTTATCTTTTGTTCTCTTCGTGTCTCTGTCTCTCTACTTGAAAAACTTGGCTTGGACCAGTGAAAACCTCCCTAAAAACTAATAGAGGAAGGAAAGAAGTGAGGAAGGAAGGAAGGAGAAAGAAAGAAAGAGAGAGAGAAAAATGGAAAGAAAGATGGAAATCAGCAAGTTAACATTTTACTTGCAAGTAGATTACAATCTCAACCCTCACAGTTCATATAGATATAGATATTTAATATTATTTATTACTAACAAAGGTAAATATTCATCAAATTATTTTATAATTTATTTTGGTATTTATAGAGGGAGAATTTAGGGAAAAAGCACAATTCTACACTGGACTTTCATTTCGAGCTAATGAAAGTTTGACCTTTTCAAGAGTGCTGGAAGAATTGATGCTCAAGAAAACTTTGTGAGCTGTGTTAAGGACATATTTGTTCTTTATTGAAATGTGTCTCTATCCTGACTGAGTCCCTTGAAAGTTCTCTGAGAGCTCAGTCTCCTGTGTACCCTTGAACTTAGTAGTGGTGAAGTGAAATGTCATCTTGTCATTGGCCGCTGCCGCCTCTTTCCTAGGGAGCTTGCTGCAACTAACAGTTCCATAGCCGCTCTGAGAATCTGCTCACTGACTCGCCTCTGCTGAGAAAGAACTCTTCCTCAAACTAAAAGCACTGGTTGTCTATCTACTGTTTCCTCAGCATCATTAGTTTGGCTCACCTACTCAGTAATCATGAACAGATGGGATTAGCTGATACAAAAAAAACCATGTGCTATTCCCTCTCCACCCACACACACTCAGTAGAAAAATAGAATTCTCCATCATTTTTTTTTCCAACAAGGACATCTTCAGATGTATTAGTCAAACCTGGAGCCCCTCCAGCACCAAAGCTCATGTCTAAATTTAGAACTAATAAGTTCTCCGCACGTACTGAGCTGGGAAGCACATATTCTCTCTGCTAGCACCAAGGCAGTTTTATTCAGTATAGCTCTAGTGCCAAAGAGAATATTAATGTTTCTTACATGGTATCACTGGCTCAGTCTTTCCTTCAAGGGCTTGGGAAAATCACGGACATATTCGGCAGGAAGACCGACACATTTGCAGAGAAAATCGGTTTCAGAGAATACTAGAGCTGTCCATCTGAATGAGTCTTTGAAGGTCTTCCAGCTCTATACTCTGTGAGTGCTGGAATTCCTTTCAAAATAACTCTCCTGGATGATTACCCAGCCTGTGACACCACCCCTACCAAGACTTTCCAGCTGCTTTTTTATAGGCTCTGATGGATCATTCCTTGGCATGGAATCAAAATCTTTTTTTCTTTTGCCTCTCCAACTAGCCTTTCTCCTTTAGACACAAGGATTGATAAAACTTTCATGCGATTTTTTTTTATAGAGATGGGAGAGAGAGAGAGAGAGAGAGAGAGAGAGAGAGAGAGAGAGGTGAAAGAGAATGTGTTAGAGAGAGAGAGAGAGAGAGAGAGAGAGTGTGTGTGTGTGTGTGTGTGTGTGTGTGTGTGTGTGTAAGAGACCACAGCACCAAAGCTTTCTTCAGTACTACAGAGCTGAGCTCTAACCTGGGTGGCCCACATCCCACATGGCAAAGCAGTGCACAAGCCAAGTGAGCTATTTCGCCAGCCATTTTGATTTTTTTTTTTTTTGTAATCATTGGTCACATCCACTACATACTTACCTTTCCTTTTCTGACCTACCCACTCTTTCACTCCCATCTTCTCTTCTCCACTTGAGTTTGTCATTCCCCACATCTCTGCTTTGTTTTCCCAGTCCCACTCTTGTGATGTTCCAATCACACAGCTGTCCTTGCAAGGACATAAGAATTTCTAAACTAAGATAATCCTGGCAGAGATGTTCTCCTGGATCTCTCAATTAATTGTCATGGCTGGAATGAGTGATTCTTAAAAGAGCACTCTCGACGAGGAGAGCAGAAACTCTTGACTATTTTGCAAATGGAACTGAGGAAGTGAAGGATCACTCTGATGGGATGTGACTAAGGAAATGAAAAGTCTAGACTACTTTTAAGTCTTCTCTGGGGTATGAGCAGAAGATGGTGCCACTGATTCTCATAGAACACAAATGGGAAGAATACACCAACTCCAGTCCAGGTTCTGCTTAATGTTTTGCATCAAAGTGAAAGACTCTGGTGTGGGTGGGGTAGGGGTGGGGGGAGTACAGGTCCTGGAAAAGGATGGCAGAGGACCTAGTGGGGGTTGTATTGTTATGTGGAAAGCTGAGAAATGTTATGCATGTACAAACTATTGTATTTACTGTTGACTGTAAAGCATTAATCCCCCAGTAAAAATGATAGTGTTTACAGTCAACAATATTTATACACCTTTCCCATACTTGGGATCTACTCTCTTCTCTGATCCAGATTTCTAGCCCGTTTTTCAGCCATGACATTGGAATAGAACTAAAATAGGCCTACTAGCTATCTTCAAAACGGGGACCCCAAATCTTCATCTGCAATATTCCAGCCTTTAGGTTCATGATTAATCAACAGTTTGTTCAGCTTTATATGTGAACTCTTTTTTCAGCCACCAGGTTCCAGATGCTACCATGATGGCAACTGAACTTCCCTGGCCAGATGACCCCACCAAGGTGTCTTGGAGCCCTGCTTCCCTAGAGCCCTGCCCCACTAGGGAGAGAGATAGGCTGGCAATATGGATCAACCTGCCTGTTTAGTGGAGAAGCAAGTATAGAAGCCAGACCTTCCACCTTTTGTCCCTCATCATGACCCTGGGTCCATACTCCCAGAGGGATAAATAATAGGAAAGGTATCAGGGGAGGGGATGGGATATAGAGTTCTGGTGGTGGAATTGTGTGGAATTGTACACCTCTTATCCTATGGTTTTATGTCAGTGTTTCCTTTTTATAAATAAAATTTTTTTGAAAATATAAAATTTTTTAAAAGAAAGAATTGATACATTTTGTTTTTAAATAAATATTGAGCAAAACTGTTGATCTCTTGATTTCTTTCTAAATTAGATAAATACAAAGCTATGAAATTATAATGGGTTATAAACAAAATTGTCATTCGATAAACCACCCTGAACTTCTCTTATTTAAGATTAATAGAAAAAAAAATCACCAATGGGAGGGTGAACTTGCCTACAGGAGGACATGCTTACCTCATTGAATATGCTTTCTTAGAAGTGAATTACTGGGGAGTCGGGTGGTAACGCAGCGGGTTTAGTGCACATGGCACAAAGCACAAGGCCCAGCTGTAAGGATCCCAGTTCAAGCCCCTGGCTCCCCACCTGCATGGGAGTCGCTTCACAGGCAGTGAAGCAGGTCTGCAAGTGTCTGCCTTTCTCTCCCCCTTTCTCTCTTCCCCTCCTCTCTCCATTCCTCTCTGTCCTATCCAACAATGACGACATCAATAACAACAATAATAACTACAACAATGAAACAATAAGGGCAACAAAAGGGAAAATAAATAATAAATAAATAAAAGAAGTGAATTACAGTTTCCAGATATGGAGATGGGCCAATTACAAATACCTCCATACTGTTCTACCTGAAAGCATTTTGTGGCTTTTCACCCAAATTTAGACTTCATATGTTCTTAGTGAGTTTCAGATGTTGAAATAAACCACTCTTTCCAAACTTTCTGCCCTCTTTTCAGCATCACAGTCTTCCATGTTAAAAATTGGACATTGCCAAGTGACCCATGTTTTCCTTTAATATTCAATTGTCGAGTTGTATCCATGTATCTCAAAAATGTCTGTCCAATCTAGAGATCTTCCTTCTCTTCTAAGACCACTGCATTAACTTGTCATCAGTCTCCAGTACTGCGGACTGCTTCACAACTGATCTGAGTTCTTTGCCTAGAATCCTGGAACTGCCTTGTTTTGTCACACCAGAGTCTAGAGCTAGGTGCTTACGAATTGTTAGAAGTGACCATCAAACAATCCCTACCTTGAAATCAACCTCAGTGGGAATATTCACACCAGGGGCCTTCACAAATTCTATGTGTCTGGACATCTCATCGGTCACTTGTATTTCTATGAACAAAACATTGTAGACACTTTCTGAGGTTTGGATGGAAAAAAATTGTTAATCATTCTGTGACTGTGAGAATAATAATAATTTTTGGTAGTAGACTGCTCAAAAAAAAATGCCCCTCTCATTACAGGTCTATTGTGAACTAGCATATCTGTGTGTTAATAAGGGATATGTTGTTGAAAATAGGTATTGATTATAATCAGTCTCTTTGTAATGGACTCATTTACAAAAATAAATAATTAAAGACCAATAATTACATTTACTCTCCCTGTGAAATATTTGAAGCCATCACTTTACTCTTTTATAATTAGTAAAAAAAAAAAAGTCAAGTAAATTTATGCATAACTGAAGCTTTCAGAAACCTTCCTTTGCCTAGACTTCAAAGTGCTATCCAGTGCTGTCATTTAAAACTCGTGTTGTGTTTAAATATGAACATTTGTAAGCAATTAATTCTTTTAGTGGCCTAATTGTTTTTCCTACTTCAGACTAAAATTAAACACTACAGCTATTTCAATTTGAACTGGAAGACTTATGCTCTAACATAAATAGATTAACAGAAAGTTTCTGAGGGAGTTTCTAGCTATTTTCTATACATTAGTAATGTTTTCCGGTTCACTTACAGTCAGGGCCATTGAACTGATGATTAATAATCTGAGATTTCTCTAATAAAGTTAAAGCCAGATGACACAATGCTCCTGACTGGGTCATTGATTTTTAAACTTGGCATTCCCTTTGTACACAGTTATTAATCGGTTTCAAGGACTCCACTGGAGAAATGTTAATTAATACACCCTTCTGATTAACTCCTTGATATATCCTTGACCCAATTATCATTACTGCAATATTTTTTAAAGTCCTTCATCATATTGTACAAGTAATCTATAATGAGTTCGATAGCCACCAAGAAGAGTGTGACACCATTATTTTTCAGACATGCAGGAGATGTTCTCCATTTGGACAGTGTTCAACCCAGTCCCCTGAGGTTAATAAAGGAACAAGAGAAAGTCCTTTCAGCCCCTGTGTCTGCGGAGATAAAGACGGTGTGAGAGTGAGGGGCTGGGACATGGGGTCTTACTGCTTTGGTCTGAGCAGTAAGAGACACAGATTCTTTTACAGACATCAAGAGTTTGTACAAACTGATGCTAGCATCACCAATCCAAAACACTCATTTCCTGATGTAAAAAATAAGAGGAGGGAATTGGGGGTAGTGAAGTGGGTTAAGCGCACGTGGGTGGCAAGAAGCGCAAGGACCTGCGTAAGGATCCCAGTTGGAGCCCCTGGATCCCCACCTTCAGGGAAGTCACTTCACAAGCAGTGAAGCAGGTCTGCCGGTGTCCATCTTTCTCTCCCACTCTCTGTCTTCCCCTCCTCTCTCCATTTCTCTCTGTTCTATCCAACAACAACAACATCAATAACAACAATAATACGAAAACAATAAAAAAAAAACGGGAAATTAATTTAAAAGCTTAAAGAAAATTTTAAAAAGAGGATAGACAATATGACTGCTTTAATTTATTTGTTGATTGTACTGCATTATAACATTAAAGGTTTCAGGTGGGCATCATGGAAATTCAACATAGGTGCATTTTCTTTGTCCAGATTAAAACCTCCCCAGCCCACCCCTGGCCTTCTCTCTTGTGCTAAACTCGAATTGGTCTTACCATTTGAAAGTTCATTCTTATTTACTTATTCATTCATTTATTTAGGATAAAGACAGATAATCAAGAGGGGCATAGAGAGGGAGAGAGACAACGCAGCCCTGCTTGACTGCTCATGAAGTTCTCTTCCTTCCTCCCCCAGCCCTGTTTGCATGTGGGGACTTGCTGCCTGAAACTCCGTCTCTGTGCACTCAATCAGGTGCACTACCACCCAGCCCCTCAAAAGCTCATCCTTATTTTCCCATACTTCATCTCTTTGGTTACTCTGTCTGCTGCACAAGACAGGAATCACAAGGTGTTTGTCTTTCTTTGTATGTTTCTTTCTCATTAAACATGATTTGTGTGTTTGCAAATGGCAAGCTTCTTCCCCCCCACCCCCCCGAGAGCTGAGTAGTATTCCAGTGGGTAATATACTTTCTACAATGCAGGTGATTATGGCTCTGTTTCTGGGAGTTCCTGCTTTGTGCTTCTAGAATTTCTGTAGTCATCACCTCCCTTGCTTAGTGCTCTCTTCTTTGTAACAAGTGATATCATGTGGCTCCCATGGGCAAGTCCTCTGCTTTATGTCATAACTGTCCTAATCAAGTCTTCAGTGCTGCCCTGTCTCACTCCTTACTCTGTCAAAGCCACTCTGGCATTTTATCTCAATACATGCACGCTGTGAATCCTTTCTGGCGTGCGCTACTGCCATTCTAATACACATAAACACTGTGAAATGATCGCTGCTGCCATATGACTGATCGACGTATCTCTCACCTTATAGTGATCATTTTCTTTCTGTGGTGGGAACACTTAGGCACTAACTTCTCCGCCAATGTCAAGGAGGCAGTAATGGTATTAAATGCACTCATCAGGTTCTATGTCTCCACCTCCAGAGCGCATTAAACTTGAAACTGAAAGTGTGTGCTCTTTGATCACCATCTGCCTCCTCTCCCCAGTCCCCACCAGTCCCCAGCAACCTCTATTACACATAACTTTTTTCCTGATCTACCTACCTACCTACCTATACACTGTCATCTGTCAATCTGTCCATCTACCTCTCTACCTCCCTGTTACACAGTTCTTCAGTCTTAAAGGACAGCCTGTGATTGAACAGCATGAGTGAACCAGAAGGCATTCTGCTAGTGAACTAATCCAGACACAGAAAGACAAACACTGGGTTATCTCATATACGTGGGGCAATCTAAAACAAAACAAACAAACAAAAAAAAAAAACCCAGCTGAATTCATAGTGGCCATCTTTAAAGTTTCATAGATCCACATCAGCTATCTGTGCTGTGCACACCACAAATATTGATGTTTCTTCAAAAATCTTTGAAGAGGCTTAGGAGAGACACAATTTTTAAAAAATGTTTTTATTAGTGATTGTATATTGATTTACAAGATTGTAAGGTAATAGGTGTATAAGTCCATACACTTCCCACCACCAGAGTTCTGTGTCCCATCTCCTCAACTGGAAACTTCCCTATTGTTTAACCCTCTGGGAATATGGACCAAAATTTTTTTTGGGGTGCAAAAGACGGGAGTTTTGACTTCTGTAGTTGCCTCTCTGCTGGACATGGACATTGGGAGGTTGATCCATATCCCCAGGCCATTTTTCCAGGAAGCATTGGTGAGGTTGTTTGCCCAGCAAAGTCAGGATGGCATCATAGTAGTGTCTGGTGGAAAGCAGGACAAAATGTTTAATAAGCAGGAACCATAAAGTAGGAATAGAGCAGATAAAAGTAGGTGCCTTAGAGGAGAAGGAAATTTATTTTAGGAATGTTCCTAGGAGGCTATGTCTTAATAATCTTTGCTTGAAGTTGATTTATAACATGGGGGTGGACTAGAAATATTGTCTGGGAAGATGGGGTCAGAGTTGAGAGTAGAACTAGGAAGCAGGGTTGGGGCAGAGAGTTGCTTGCAGAAGAACTTGAAGAAGATATATACATGCAGTTAACCATTTACCACAATGATCTAACTCAGGGGCCATAGCTATTCATATTTACTACAGGAATCTGTACAACCTCTGAGTTCCCTGTCACACTTAGTTCACTGTCCATGGTTACATCTGGGAACATTCTGGGCTGCACTCACTTTAGAACTAATCTTCTTCAAGTGGCAGAGTAGGATGACCTAGCCTCCCTTCAGAGAGTGGTGCAGTTCCTCCCATTGCTAGTTTATAGTGAGGTTATGGTTCTGAAAAAGCCCACCAAAGGGTTTATGGTGTCATTCCCAATGGATGTGACCAGTGATGGTAGGGAAAGGAAGCTATCAGAGGCTTAGGCCCATATTATCTGTGGGGGAATTCAAAGATTCCCTGTCAAGGACCCTGGGTGGTGGGGTGGCCTGAGAATGGCCAAAAAGGCGATCCTTAAGTGAGCCAGGAGAGACACAATTTTTGATAATATCTATTTGTTTCCATCATCATCTCTATTAATACTTTATCATGTTTTGAACATTTTTCTTTGGCTCTAATCCAATAGGCAAATCAGATAACTCTCCATTTTCTCTATTTCTACATGTGCAACATGTTTAAGAAACACCCTCTGGATTACAATTCCTGCCTACATCAACATAGCTGGGTGAGAGAAAACTCTAAGAGAAAATGTTTTTCATTTCACAAGAAGATAGCAAGTAACAAGTGACCCTGTAGAACATGACCAGGCCTATAGGTGACAGCAAATGAACTGTATTTCCTTTTTTTTTTTTAAATTTCAAACCTTCTTCAGTCCAAAGGCTAGAGATAATTCACACACACACACACACACACACACACACACACACACACACACACACACAGTTCTAGGGAATCCAATTATCCAACTGATGAAATATCCTGGGAGAATGAACACTGATCTGAAAATGGTCACTTTTTTTTTTTGAAAACTCAAAGAGAAAGAAGATGGAAGCTCTTTGGAAATGAAGGACAATGGCCAAGTGTGGACAGAAATGTGGAATCAGGCACCATTTGGCTAAAACAGGTTTTGAAAGATCTTTTGTGGAGAAGATGGCCTTTTCCTTCCCACAAAGTGCATTCCTGATACAGCAGCACACCTACAAGTGCCTTCTAAGCCATTTCTCAGTCCTGCTTGAGCTTCTGCTGTCTCCTTTGTGCTGCGGCCATATGGTCAGCTTGGGATTGAAGTGGCCCATTAGACTTCCTGGTCCATTGCAGCTTCTCTCACTGACTGGCCTTGGGTACTTAATGGACAGACAATGGATGATTTTTACTGCCCTTAACAAAGAGAACACTGGATTAGCGGTCCAAAGAATGAACGTTGCAGCACTTGACTGGAGGCCATCCACTTCCTCCCCTGGGCTTTGTATTCCTACCAGCACTTTCAAACATCTCAGAAGATGGAGAGGATCCTTAGAAAGACACAATGAAATCCCCAAGGCAAGCACAAAGTCCGGGCCTGCCAACACTCCCTTGTCGTGCTTTTTTGGAATATTAGACACAGCTACAGCTTGATGCATTATACTTCTCCTCTTAGCTGTTCCTCAGGGTACCTAAGACACAGCAAGCATAAAGGTGTTGCTTATATATTCAGCTCACATTTACTATAGAAAAGGAAAAAAAAAACACCTTTGCCAGCCACTAAGCATTCCATATGCCATTCTCACACGCTCTTCTTTGTAGAAAGCCTACCTGGATAAACTCAGTGGGCTGGACCAAGCCCTCATATCCGTAAGCCCAATGAATGAATGGCTTTTCTATTTTAGGACCATTTGTAAGCATTCAAGTCTGCTTTTTGCAAGTTGCAAATTGCAAATTGCTCCATTGCATATTGAACCATTCTCCAAACAGCACAAGCAAATTCGGTGCATCTTGTGAAGGTGGGATGCAGGCTTCCAGAGGGGCTCTCTTTCACTGTGGAGTCAGTTGCCTTCAGAGGGAGAACTTTCCTGATATAATAAAATTGCTGACAAATGCTTATGCTTATTTATATACATGTTTTACATACCCTGCAATTCTTTTCCCTTTCTTCTTCCCACCAAAGCACTCTGGCAAAGTTAGCAGGAAAAAAAAACCCCTCTGTAATGCAGGAGAGATTATTCATTATTAATACAACTTGAAAGCCCATGGCCCACATGTCAGCCTTGTAATAAACTGTAAATATTTCAACGTGCACATTCATGAGCCAGAGGGATTTTGCTTTTTTGGCAAATGTCATAGATAAAAATGGAAATAAACAATAAAAAAAAGAAGCAATTTAGAATTTGGGGTTGGACAGGAAAAGTGTGTTTTTAATTGACTCTCTGATTTGGTAGTAAACTCTGCTGTTCACTATATTTTGACTGAAACCTTACCAAAAACTATTTTATTTTCAAACGATCTGTTTGGTTTAGTGAGAGAGCAAGAGAGGTCAGAGTACTGCTTGGCTCTTGCAGATAGTGATGCTGTTATGAGTCACTACTAGGCTGTTGCTTTGCTGCATGATCTTAGAGATTCAAGGTGTGTAACCTGATATAGAAAAACCCTACATTTCCCAGAATTCTCAGTACCAAGCAATAAAGATAAAGAAAAGCACCCCTCTCCCCCCCAAAAAAAAAGAATGCAAAGGAAATGATTGTGTTGGGGGTCCCTAGGGAGAGGCTCCTGGAGGGTGCTAGAAATTTGGCAACCCTTCCTCCCACCCACCCACACCCTGCAGGGAGCCTGGAATAGGGAGCAGATGCCAAGAGGTTTGCACCAGGCATCACCATTTCCCTCTGCTTGACTGATGAGGCCATCATATGCAGATAGATGCAGATGTGGACACCTGGAGACAAAGACTAAAGTTCATTCCCTCAGGGGTGGCTTCATTCAACATCCTGAGGACCCAGTATATAAACTGGAGGACTGAGAAAGGCTCCTTTCTCACTCTTGGGCGGCTATCCATGTCTCTACCTGTATCTTCCTCTCTCTTTTCTATTCCTGCTTTGATAAATGCTCCTCTCCCTGAAACTGATGAGGACGCCTGTGTTTTTTTTTCCTGTAGATAATCATCTAGAACCCTACTAGAGAAACTTTAAGGGGACCCCCTACACCTTCTGGCCTGCTTCCTCTTATTCCCCTGCAATCACTGAACAGGAGAGGACCTGGAACCATATGGGAGCACCGTGACTGGCGCTGAGAGAGCTCTAGGGATGGTGAAGCAGTGCTGTGGTATCTCTCCTTTCTAACTAAAAAGAATAAAGACAGTGAGGCTGCTCAGTGGTATTGTGCATGTAAGAACCCCCCTTCTTTTTTTTAAGATTTTATTTACTTTTTAATAAGAAAGGAGAGAGAGCAAGAACCAGATATCACTCTGGTACATAGGATGCCAGGAATTGAACTCGGGACCTCGTGCTTGGGAGTCTGATGCTTTATCCACTGCGCCACCTCCTGGTCCACAGGAACCTTCTCACAAGAAATAATTTGTGTCAAGAAATGAGGAGAAAGGAGTTTCTCAAAACTCTGGCTGATTCTTGGAATGAGAACAATTCTGACTTTTTATCTAACTTTAAGCTTTTTTTTCCCCCATTAACATCACTGACTCTAAACATGTGATATAAAAGCCTATCATTTCATAATCTTCATGTTCTCTTATACCCACCTCAGTCTTTTCCATGATTGACCTGACTACAAACAGACACATGTAGATTGTGTGATAGATTGCAGTGAGAGTAGGTCTGACGCAAATTGTCTCCAGCAGAAATACCTGTTCTGGTACCCAAACTCTGGCTTGTGTTGGAATTTCTTCCTTTCTCAACTGGGGCAAAACAGGCCCTGCCTGACCAATCAGCCCTGTGAATTAAGTCCCTTACAAAGCAGGCAAGCAGGTAGAACCTTTTCAAGTTCATGAAATTTAAAATGCAAATGTAAGATCCTCCCCCCTTAAATGAGGGGGGAAAAAAAGAGAACAGTTTTTCAGGGATTTTTCCTGTCCATGTACTTGAGTATTTATTTGGTGATTGGATTCCTAATTGTGTGTGCAAGACAGGGAAAAACCTGACGGGCGTTCAGAGGGAAGCGATGAAAATGATGAAGGGGCTGTTTGCATTGATTTATGAAGACGCGTTAAGCGAATGCAGGATGAATAACTCTCCTGAGTGACGACAGGGAAAGACATAATAAATGTCTACAAATATCTGTAGGGCGTGAGTGTTGGAAAGGAAGATAGATGAGGGTGGTGAGGATATGATAGGAATAACGAGATGGAGTTGGGAGGGTGAATGGAGACAATATTGGAGCCATCTCATTCTCCTGAAAGCTGCCCTGTCTTGAGAAGTGCTCAGTCAATGTGGAGGAGACATGTCTGGAGGAGATCCAGAAGCTTTAGGTGTCTTTGCAGGCCTTGCAGTGGGGGGAATCAGGACAAAATGCAGTCCTCAGGTGCATTTTGGTGCTGAGGTCAGAAATGACAGGAAGAACCTGGGGGAACACAAACACTGCTGCACCACAGCAGAACATGGGAAATGGGAGTGGTAACAGGTGTAGGTGGGCTTGGATGTTTATAAACTAGACCTGTGGGTGTGGCTGGCTCTCTCTCTGTCTAGGCGAGCCTGCCATCATGTAAGCGTTCTCAGTCTCTCTCTCTCTCTCTCTCTCTCTGCCCACGTTGTACTAATATGTGGTTGTTCTCAATCTTCCTGAATAAAGTTTAAAATTCCTGAACATCATACTTTCTCCTCAATTCATTGTTGGGATTTTGTATGACAAACCTTTAAACACATGGAGAACAAACTTGGTCCAAATCCTCCTCAATACAACAGAATTGATATTTTCTTCTTTCTTCTAGAAAACCAAGAAAGATTCAGGCCAGCTTCCAAAGCAGCTTCAATGTTCCCCTACGTCCCTTTGAGGCTCCCTTTGAAGAAATGTGCAGAGACTCTGCTAAGTTTGCAGCTTGAGGTAAAGGGTCTATTAGATAAAAGACCAACTGATTGTCATCATATCCCCTTCTCTGACCCGCAAGAACAAGGCATGACTACTCATGTCTGTCAATGTTTACATGTAGGAGAGAGCACATCTTCACTCTTCCTCCTCCCCATCACCTTTATCCCCTCTGAAGTCTGAGTCTGCAGAAATAGAGGGAAGTAGAAAAGGCAGGAGAGGAGGGAGGGTGTGCACTGCAGACCCTGCTCCATCCCACTCAATAAATATTCTCTGTTCAATAGCAGGGAGTGATATGGCTAATCTGTAATGAGCTCAGCTGAGACAAATAACAATTAGGTTTTAATAAGGTCCTAACAATTAGCATTTTAACCATTATTGCATGGGAAGTGAAACATTAGATTAGTTATGCTTGTAGGAAGCAATCAGCTAAGAATTACTCAACTCATTTTTAACTAATTATAATTACTCTGGTCGCTTCTATTGAAACTTCAGCTGAGAATCTCAGCCAGAGTCCAGATTACAGCCAAGAAGGTTAAGTGCTACTTACACACAGTCATATTTAACAGGCAGTTTTTGGAATTCCTCTCACAAATAAAACATGATGATGATTATTATTTTTTTTGTTTGCCTTCAGGGTTATTGCTGGTGCTTGGTGCCTGTAATATGAATCTACTGCTCCTGGAGGCTATTTTTTCCCATTTTGTTGCCCTTGTTGTTGTTGTTACTGTTATTGTTGCCATTGATGTTGTTGTTGCTGTTGGATAGGACAGAAAGAAATGGAAAGAGGAGGGGAGACCGAGAGGGGGAGGGAAAGGTAAACACCTGCAGATCCGCTTCACCACTTGTGAAGCAACCCCCTTGCAGGTGGGGAGCCGGGGGCTTGAACCGGGATCCTTAATGTCAGTCCTTGAGCTTTGCGCCATGTGTACTTAAACCGCTGCTACCGCCCGACCCCCAACATAATGATTCTTAAAAGAAACAAGTAACTGTGCTGGTATTTGCTTAGATGTCCCTAGTCTCTAGTTTGTAAAGGAAAATGATTGCAGGTCTCTATGTCAATCAATTACATATTTTGAGCCAGAAGGTTTTGAAAATTCTAGATGAAGTCAGATAGTTGTCTGCCACATTTTGCTCTCCTTTGGCCAACAGCAGGAAACTGAGCAAATAAACAGTAAAAAAAAAAAAAAAAAAAAAACCAATCATTTGTCAAATGGTTTGTGTGAGCCATGCCTGAATGGGAGACAACCAGGTTCAATCAGATAATAGCCACCTACTTACTGCTCATTACATCAAGTTATGAGATTTGGTAGGCTTTTTATATTTACCAGGTTTAGTATTTTATTTATTTATTTATTTATGAAAGGAGACATTAACAAAACCATAGGGTAGGAGGGGTACAACTCCACACAATTCCTGCCACCCAATCTCCGTATCCCATCCCCTCCCTTGATAGCTTTCCTATTCTCTATCCCTCTGGGAGTATGGACCCAGGGTCATTGTGGGTTGCAGAAGGTGGAAGGTCTGGCTTCTGTAATTGCTTCCCCACTGAACATGGGCATTGACTGGTCAATCCATACTCCCAGTCTGCCTCTCTCTTTCCCTAGTAGGGTGTGTCTCTGGGGAAGCAGAGCTCCAGGACGCATTGGTGGGGTCTTCAATCCAGGGAAGCCTGGCCGGCATCCTGATGGCACCTGGAACCTGGTGGCTGAAAAGAGAGCCAAAAAAATTGTTGTACAATCATGGACTCAAAGGTTGGAATAGTGGAGATGAAGTGTTGGGGGGTACTCACTGCAGACTATTGTGTACTTCTGCTTTCAGGTATATATTTGCCCTAGTTTATGGATACCTGTGAATATATGCTCTATCTCACGGAACTTGGTCTATATCTAGGTTTTGGGACTTTGTTAGGAAGTAAACCACCTGGGATGGAATTAGAGAATACTATGAAAGGAAAGGTCTCACCCGAGTGATGAAGCTGTGTCATTCCACACCTGAAGTCTCTGGACACAGTCTGAGGCGAAGCATGTTGAGGTGGCACTCATTGCATTGATTAGGTTGCGATCGGCAGACGCAATATTATTTGATAAGAATTGGGAGAAGCATGCGGGAAAGTGGGCCCTACCCTAAGGTTCCAGGACTGGGGGAAATATAGGCTCTATAGTGGAAATGTGAGGTTCCTGCTATCTTAGGGTTCAAGAAGACAATGGATAGTTATTGTTATCATCACATTATTTGGTAATTGGGTTAACTTTGAAAAGTCCCTTTGTTAGGGTTTGCTGTATAATACCCAGCATCTTGTATATAGCGGTGCCACCAGTTGCTTCTGATCTACTTGGTCTAGGCTTTTGAGAGAGTCCGCATATCAAAGACTCAGCCTATATATTAAAAAGACTCAGTCTGTGTTTTGAAAAGTTCGAGACATACAATCAATTTTCCCCTCTCATATTAATTAAATAGTGATTTATATGACTACACTTTAACAGGAGTGTACATAAACACCATTCCCACCACCAAAACCTGTGTTCCATTCCACCCACACCCACAACCCACAGGCCCAGGAAGCCGCATGTCCACCCTCCCCCTCACCACAGGGTTTTTACTTTGGTGCCCTACTCTTGATTTAGTCTTTTTTAAAAAATATTTTTTATTTTATTTGCTTTCCTGCAATGAGAAAGAAAATAGAGATAAAGAAAGAAAGGTAGATAGATAACAGAGCACTGCTCAGCTCTGGCTGAAAGTGGTGCAGAAGACTGAAACCAGGGACTTCCGAACTTTAATCATTGGAGTCTTTTTGCATAACTATCATGTTAGCTTCCCACTCACGACTGACTTTTTTCTTTTAATTTCTCTTTTTGTTGCCTTCTGGGTTACCGCTGGGCTTTGGTGCCTGCACTACAAGTCCACTGCTCCCGGAGGCCATCTTTTTTCCATAGTTGTTGTTATTGATGTTATTGTTGCAGTTATTGTTGTTGTTGGATAGGACAAACAGAAATGGAGAGAGGAGGGAGAAGACAGAGAGGGGGAGAGAAAGATAGACACCTACAGACCTGCTTCACCATCTGTAAAGCGATTGCCCTGCAGGTGGGGAATCAGAGGCTGGACGGGGATCCTTACTCTGGTTCTTACGCTTCAAAGCCAGCACTCTGCCATCCAGCCCCTTAATTTCTCTTTCTAAACAAGTGATTAGGTTAAACCTACAAATCAAATGAAAGCAGTCTTTTGTGAACTATTGCTGCTATGAATCGACACACACTTTAATGTATTCAGACACTTTGCATTTTTGCAATATAGTCATAGTCTACTATCTTGTATTTTGTCTCTTTAATGTCACTCATTTTTCATGCTCTTGATATCTTTTTTATTTAGTTATTTTTCCCATTTTTTAAATTTCTTTTTATCAGAGCACAGCTCTGGTTTATGGTGGTATAGGGCTTGACCCAGGTTTACTCTTCATGTTGTGTTTCTATTATTTTGTGTACTTGGTGGAATAGTAGAATGCAGAATAGTCAACATTTTCCTTTAAAAAATATCTTTGTTTATTTTAAGAGACTTTTTTATTGTTGTTGTTGATGATGATGATGTTGTTCGTTGTAGGATAGGACAGAGAGAAATGGAGAGAGGAGGGGAAGGCAGAGAGGGTTAGAGAAAGATAGACACCTGCAGACCTGCTTCACTGTCTGTGAAGCGACTCCCCTGCAGGTGGGGAGCTGGGGGCTCGAACCGGGATCCTTACACCGGTCCTTGTGCTTTGCGCCACATGCACTTAACCCACTGTGCTACTGCCTGACTCCCTAAGAGACTTTTAAATTGTGCTTTAGGAAGAGACTGAGTGAACTATACCTGCTTTCCCAAAGGATTAAGGGTATTTTATAATGCCGTGTGAAACAGGAACTCATACAGAGCTAATCCCAGGGACAAACCCTTAAACTATGGCAAGGAAACAGATTTTTAACATGGGAAATAAATAAATAAAAAAGCCTAGCAACCCTTTCTCCTCAGACACAGAGATATAATTCATCTTTCTGATAATCTGGCTGTTTAAACTATTGATTACTACTTGCTCTAAAGTGAAAATGATACTGATTTTGACCTTTTATATCAGAAAAAAATTTCCCTCAGGAGACAGAAGACTTCTACTTTATTTTGAAATCTTGGAGCAGCATATCTGCCTATGCAGAAATCAAGCTTGAATTCCCCGTAACTCATTATCATGAACAAGTTACACTTGAATTGAACCTTGTCTGTCTTCCAGGGATGTGAGAATCTGCCCAGAACTTTCAACTTTCATTCCAAATCTGGCTGTAGGTAGACCTCAAGTGTGATTCTGCATGTGCACATGTCTATCTCTGTGAGAAAAAGAGGTTCTCACCTCTATGTTCACGGAAATGATGGATTCATTTCTTCCTATTCAGAAAATTCCAATTCCCATAATTCTGAGTCCTGACTATTGTACCAAGTAGGGAGATAATCAGGCAGTATGATGCATTAGATGAGAAAACATTCTCCGCCTAGTTTATGGGAGGCTAGCACGAGGATCCTTTCACTGGTCCTTGCTTTTCAAAGCCAACACTCTGCCATCCAGCCCTTTAATTTCTCTTTTTAAACAAGTGATTAGGTTAAACCTACAAATGAAAGCAGTCTTTTGTGAACTATTGCTGCTATGAAAAGACACACACTTTGATGTATTCAGACACTTTGCATTTTTGCGGTATAGTCATATTCTACTATCTTGTATTTTGTCTCTTTAATGTTACTCAGCAACACACCAGACTTGCATCCCCAAGGTCTCAGAAATTGCAGGGTCAACCCCTGGCATGGTTATAGGAAATCCTCCTGTCTCCTAAATTAATACGGACTTTTTGCTTATTTTACTCTATCGATCACTAATTTGAGGCTATTATCTATTAGGGAAACATATTAATGAATTCAGTGAATTAATTAGAGACAGTGAGAACACTCAGAAATGTCCACCCTGCCCACCTCCAGTCACTGTTTCTCCGCTGGATGGTTCAGCTCTCAAGTGTCCTCTGCTCAGCTCAGTTCAGCACAGCTCCAGCTCCCAGTGCCAACTGCATCTCCTTCTCCAGCTCTTCTTCCGTGCTTGTACAGGGGACATGTCCAAGGCACCACAGCATTGTCTACTGGGTGAGCCATCTCCTAGTCACCTAAACATTTTAGCTCGGGTGTTTGAGAGACTTGATTCAGGTCACAGAAAAAAGCACTGTTTGGCAATAGTGCTGGTCCTCCCTCTCTGCTGGTGTAAAGTGGAGGTGATCTCTGGATGAATGATTTTCCACCTTTTTTCCTGTCTTGAACATGGAGGCGATCTCTGAGTGCCACAGCAATGGTGGGACCAGGAAGCAGGGATATGTGGTGCCTGGGGAATTGCCAAAAACGCTGGATCTGTACTGCTGAGTGGTGTGGGCAGAAATTTCCATCACATTCTCTTGACTTCTTGAGAAGATGACTTCCTACTGAAGACAGTTCATTCAAACTCAGGGAAAACAATTAAATAAATAAAGGCCGACACAGCTCAAACTCTTCTTTGCGACCTCATTGACCAAGAGATTTGTGAACACAATTCAAAACATACTCTGAAGCGACCACTGTGGGCGTGGGGTGGGGTTTATAATCCAATATAAGCAAGAGGTTGCAAATTGTAATGACCATTGTAGCCATCTGTTCTTAATATCCACATCACATCTAAAGTGACTGATTACTTGTCAGCCGAGCCAAGGTTCACCGCAAAGTGATACACATGCTAAACACTAATTATTAGCAGAGACCAATTTTTTTAGGATAACCTTTACTGTTTGCTCAATCAACATGACCAGCCTGATGCTCATACAGTCCTCCCTCTTGTTTCAAGACAGATATTTCAAGGAAGAGCTAGCCTTCAGGACACCTGAGAATACATTTACGTTCTGAATCACAGAACGTAAGGTGTGGCTGCAGAAGTCACAGAGGTGACTATGATTTATTTTAAAATGTTTTAGTAGAGAAATTATAGCTTATGATCTCTGGAATGGGAATCCTTGAATCCTTTGTCAAAGCCACACTGCAATGGGAGGACTGAAACCTGAAAATTAGAATGTGTTAGATAGCGCCCGTCCACAAAGGAGCTGAGCCTTGGAAATGGAGAGTGGTGAAGGCAGGCTGAGGGCAAGCTGAGTTTTGGGATGGCTGCACTGTGGACTTCCTGTGCTCTTGAGCCCCCTAATCCCCCACCCCAGTCCTGCTGCTGCTGCTGTGTTCTCCATAAAAACACAAAAATGTAAGTGAAGAGGAAAATTTTTTCAGTGTTGGCCCAACCATTTTTGACTGTTAAATATTGACACATTGCTGGCCAAGTTGGGAGAGGAGAAAGAATGTCTGCTCTTTGGGTCCTAAAATACTCCTAAAATAATAACCCAAGGCAGCATCTTCACGTCTAAATGACTTACAAACACATGTACGGGGAGAGCTACTCCCATCAAAGAAAACAAATGCTGACCTTGAAGGATCTGAGAGTGAGTGCACTGCTGCTGTTGCTGTTGGCTTGTTGGTATTTAACATCTGTGACTCGACTGATTAGTCCTTCCAGCAAGCAGAACATAGCCTGCGCTTTACTGTCAGGACCTTCTGCAGCAGCTCTGCCTCCCTGGCAAGTCTCGTATGGTATCTCATTTCCAGCTCATGTGTGAAATGGGGCAGCAGTGGGGCTGTGTGGAGGCACAGAGCCAGAACCGGCAAAGCACAAAGAGTGTGTGCCTAGGCGCAAAGGTCTCGCAGGAGAGGCTGAGGGGAGAACTGGGTGCAGCTCTGGGCTGTGAGGATTGCTGTCCACTACTTTCATTAGGGTCTGCTATATCAAACGTACTGTTTCTACATATTTACTTTGACAATGGAAAGTCTCATATCATGTTCTAATTGTAGGATAGTGGTATCTGACGTCACTGTTCCACTGAAATGGCTAGGCCCTCCATCTTTCTGTGAAGGTGCCATCTCTTGCACTCAGATACATTTCTGTTTTATTTTTTTATTGTTTATTTATTTTTCCCCTTTTGTTGCCCTTGTTGTTTTCCTTTTTTATAATTGTTGTAGTTATTATTGTTATTATTGATGTTGTCATTGTTGAATAAGACAGAAATGGAGAGAAGAGGGGAATACAGAGAGAGGAAGAGAAAGATAGACACTTGCAGACCTGCTTCACCGCCTATGAAGTGACTCCCCTGCAGGTGGGGCTCGAACCAGGATCCTTATGTGGGTCCTTGCACTTTGCACCACGTGCACTTAACCCGCTGCGCTACCGCCAGACTCCCCAGATACATTTCTAAACACCTTTTCAGTCCTGGTCGTCGCCTCCCAGGTGTGACCTTGTGCTGCCTACAGTAAGGACAAAGAGGCTTGGGGAAGTTATTTTGATCATTACAAAAATATCTTTTACTTACAGCTTTAGCTGAGGTCTCGTGGGTCCTTAGCACTGTTTCAGGAGCTCAGGCTCAACCCTCTTCAATGTACTGATGGGCAGAGTGTGCCTGGTGAGACTCGATTTTGAGGGTAGATCCCTTGGGCCCAGCTTCCAGGAGGAGCAGGAGCAAGCATCTGTGGAGGTTTAAGAAGGGGAAGCAGCTCTGTGTAGAGAGCGAGAATTCTAGAAAGGACAGGGAACAAGAGAGAGAATTTAGTATTTAGGCTGAAATAAGAACCCGGAAGTTCATGACTTATGTACTGGAAAAAAAAATTCATGTTCTTTTTGCTTTGATCAGAACTAATTTGAGAGCAAATACCACACTAGGCTAATGTGTAATAGAATATAGAGGGTGAGGGTAGATAGCACAATAGGTATGCAAAGAGAATCTCATGCCTGAGGCTCCAAAGTATCAGGTTCAATCTACCATCCCACCATAAGCCAGAGCTGAGCTGTACTCTGTTAAAAAAAGAAACAAAAAATAAAAGAAAACAAAATAAAAGAAAACAAAAGGGGAAGGGGAGTATATAGACTACAGAGGATGGCAGATTTGTTTGTTTTAATTTCTTTATTGGGGGATTAATGGTTTACCAGTCAATAGTAAAATACAATAGTTTATACATGCATAACACTTCCCAGTTTTCCATAAAACAATACTATCCCCACTAGGTCCTCCTAAGGATGATGACAGTTTTAATGGACAACCAAACTCTACTTCCTAAAGACTGTGTAACTTAAGACAGATAATGGTCTCTAATCGCCATGTCCTCATCTGCCAGAAGAGGCCTCACTTTCCAGGCTGTGTTACAGTGAGGATTCAGTGAGTTAGCAGAGGAAAAGCAGCTAGCAGAACACAGGGACTAGGAGTGTGTGCTCAGTAAACAGTCTGCCCCATTTGGGCAGCATTTAACATCCTCCAGTTGCAAGGTCAAGCTGACATCTGACTGAGACACATAAACATTCGTCTTTCAAACTATGAACTAAGGTGCTTTCTTCTTTTAGGCTGGAACTATGTATCTATCCGTATGTGTTCCAGAAAAGGCCTAAGGTGATACAGTTGTTTGTTCAGAGTCTCCCTTAGTATACTTTTTCTTGATAGAGCTCACCAGGAGGGAACACAGGTGCTCAAAGTCAACCACAATACTTACACCCAACTTGGCTTTTACTATTCATCCAAAGCAGGGAGAAGGGAATCACCATGCCACTGAATATTAATAGCCTTTATTGAAAAGCCACCAATACATTGTCTCCCAAAGTGAAAGAAGATTATTACAGATTTCTGAAGAGGTTCCCATTAGAGCACTTAGCCCAAGTGCAGGAGTTACATGGCAATACTATTTTGAGGGAATGTCAGCCAGGCAAGTGATTAATCGCAACACGTCAAGATAATTAAGCAGTGAATGTAAGCTGGCTTGTCAATACTCAATTACCGTTGTTGTCTCTGCTCAAATAACAGCTATTCATAACTTTTCAAATGGGCAATGTATTTTTAAATGTAGCCAAGAGTAAATTTTTCTTCAATCATTCAAAAAGTCTAAGATAATGCAAGGAGACAGTGTGTGCACTGTTTTAACATTTTCAATGTTTTAACATTTTTCAACACACGTCATACCAGTGGCATGTGGAGATGTCTGAGCTAGTGATCAGGGCTCTCAAGACTGGGGGTTATGGAGAAGGCACACAAGCAGAAAGCTAGAAGGCCACGGGACACCAGTTACGTTTTAGAAAAATGAAATAAATTCCAGAAAGGGCAATTTGGCATTGTATATGCTGGCAGTAGTTAGCATCCATCAAAATCAAATAAAAACAAAGAGCAAAATCTATCACTGGGCAGCTAAAGGTCAGTGTGTATGCATGAACCCTGCTTTCTGGCAGCACAGGCCAATGACGTTTGTGACCCTTCAGAAAGTCACTTGAGTCACTGGTAGAGTAAGATTCATTTAACTAGTTACTCTGAAGGAGCAGGACTAGCAGTGCCAAACTGCCTACCCTAAACTAATAACACAGGAAGTCAAAGTCGCTGCAATGAGCCTGTGAAGGCTTTCTGTTATAAAATGCTGTTTAAATGCTTAGGTCAGGAGCTAGGAAGATAGCATAACGGTTCTACAAAGTACTTTCATGTCTGAGGTGCTGAGGTTCCATGTTCAGTCCCCAACATCACCATAAGCCAGAGCTGAGCTGTGCTCTGGACTTTCTCTGTATCTTTCTCTCTCAATAAATGATTGAGATTCAGAGAGAGACAGAGAGAGAGAGAAAGAGAGAGAGAGAGGATATGGGGGCAGGGATGAGCATGACAAACTGAGGTAGAATTGGGACTGAGTGTGGTGTGAATGAGGGACCCCTCCTTAGCTGGGATAAGAACTGTGCGAAAATTTCCAAGAAAGCCATACAAACCATAGCAAGCCCCAAATGCCTCCTGTCCTTCAGACCCAGAGCTCCCAGAATAAAAAACATCATCTCCTTCAGGCCATTGGCCAAAAAACTTCTGAGGTTTTGTTTCAAGGAATGGAAAGAGGGCAGGGGCAGATAGCATAATGGTGATGTAAGGAGACTCTCATGCCTGAGGCTCCAAAGTTCAATTCCCTACACCACCATAAACCAGAGTTGAGCAGCAGGGCTCTAGGGAAAGAAAAAAAAAAAGGCAGAATATATTAGGCCCTCCCCCAACCCTGGGACAGGAGTGCTTCAAAAAAGCCCACATACAAGAGCTAAAGTACGGCCCCAAATATCAACCAAGGAATTATTCTGTTTCCGAAGGACTTGAAATTGTACTGTGGTTCAGGAGTGGGATTTGCCTCTGTTCAAGATACTGGAAGAAGCTTAATGTTTTTGTCTTTATGCATTCTTTTTTTTTTTTAAGTATAACGCCATTTATTTTGTTTAGAGAATAATTATACAGCTCTTATCAAGCATTATTCTAAGTGCTTTACAAATGTTCACTTACTCTTCATAACAGCCCTTTAGGGCAGCTACTATTTGTTCCATGTTATGGGCAGAGAAACCAGGCCAGAGCGGAGAGGAAAGCTTAGGCAGGATGACCAATGTCCCAGACTGATGAGTTTTCAAGAATGTGGGGAAGTGTCCTAAAACGTGGCTATTCCAGGGATAAATGGGCATGGTTGGTTACCCTGGAAATTGATGTCTTGCAGCCTGTGTCAATTTTTAGAGCTCATTCCCAGATCTGATTTTTTTTTTTTTTAAACCAGAGCTCTGGCTTAAGGTGGTGTGGGGGGATTGAACCTAGGACTTTGGAGTCTCAGGCATGAGAGTTTCTTTGCATAACCATTATGCTATCTCCCCCAAGCCCCAAGAGCTCTTCCCTTTTCCTCTATTCTGCAGGAACCACAGATTCAAATCATCGGTATAATTCAAAGACTCCCATTGGTTGCCATTTCTGTTGGGCAGGGACAGAAGCCTGGGCAGAGCTTGAGTTTGAGGCTAGGAGAGACTCTTATGTTTTTACTTTACCACTGAATTTACCACTTTCCAACATCACTATTTCCAGATTGCTTCTGTGTACTTGATCTTGAGAAAAATGCCAGAGCTGTTCTACTTTGCTTCTCTCATTTATTGAATTAACTGAAAAGACAAATCCCACTGGTATTTTTCAGCTACAGTTTCAAATATTTATGTATTCTTGCTTTAAATCTACTCTTTACTTTGAGCTAGCTGCTACATGCATTCAGAACAACCATTGAAAGTATACCTAAATTAGATGGAACCAAAATGTGTATAAATAAATAAACTTGCAATTAACTACACATTCGTGGAAGAACACAACACTTATTTTAAGAAGTGGCAAAAGCTTGACCTGCCTTGATTGTGGGAATCCAGGATGATTGTAACACCACTGTTTCCTTTGCTTCTATGAAGAATAAGCTAACCTTTTAGAAACAAATGGCACCAACCAATTATTTAAGAACAGTGCAACAAAAAACAAAGGGGAGTAGATAGCATAATGTTTATGCAAAGAGATTCTCATTCCCAAGGGTCCAAGGTCCCAGGTTCAATCTTCCACACCACCATAGACCAGAGCTGAACAGTGCTGGGGAGGGGGGAGGGGAGAAGCCATTTCTGTAAAGTTCCTAATGACAGCAAATGTTTCTTAGCATGTTTACAGGAATATTCTTTTTACCAATGCTGAAGTATGATTAATTATCCAAATTTTTTTCTTTTTTCTTTTTTGCCTCCAGGGTTATTGCTGGGTCTGGGTGCCTGCATCACAAATCCACTGCTCCTGGAGGCTGTTTTTTTTTTTTTTCCCCTTTTGATGCCCTTGTTTTATCATTGTGGTTATTATTGTTGTTGTTATTGATGTAATAGTTGTTGGATAGGACTGAGAGAAATGGAGAGAGGAGGGGAAGACAGAGAGGGGGAGAGAAAGACAGATACCTGCAGACCTGCTTCACCGCCTCTGAAGTGACTCCCCTGCAGGTGGGGAGCCAGGGGCTGGAACCAGGATCCTTACTCAGTCCTTGCATTTTGTGCCACATGCACTTAACCTGCTGTGCTACTGCCCGACTCCCGTCCTATTTTTTTCTTCAGTCTAGTGCTCTCCCAACTGAGCTATTTTGGCTCTTCCCAGTGTTTTATTTATTTTTTTTAATGGAAAGATAAAAAAAAAAGTGTGGTTTCATGACTTCTTTTTTCATTACTTTCCCCACAAAAGTTGTCATTACTACTGTGACTGTCAAAGGATGGTCATAAATGAATTGCATTTGCTAAAAATGTATTAATTTAGTACCTGATTGGTGCCCCATTTTCTCCTTGTACCTAGAGCTTTATTAATCAATAAAACTCAAACATATATGATGATGTAGAACAATTCTTTTATAACTTTATAATCTTTTACTAAGTCACTAATGAAAAATTAAATTTAAAAATAAGTGATAACTGATGTTATGTTCTGTTATACAGAGCTCAACTTTAGAAACATTTAGAGGTATTTAGATCCTTTTGGGGAAAACATATGTTGCACGAAACACTTAAAATCAACATGGTTTGAAAAAATGATGATGTATCCCTAACCTTAAATAATAAGAAAAGTGCCAACAGAGGAAAAGTTGTCAATAACATTCAGATTTTGGCTAAAGATAAGTCAGAGTAGTATCATTTTTTTCTCCTACTTTCTGACCTTCACAAAGTTTCTCCTAAATATTTTATGTATTATCCTGAGAAAGAGAAGACGACCCCGTTGATTAACGCCACTTTTTATTCCCTAAGTTTTGCCACTATACAATCTGTTTCTGATTTCAATTTTTTTGGTCTCCTATAAACTCTCTGGATGTCTCCTTGTTATTATAGTCTTTTCCTTATTTCTTATACAGCTTTACTGATTATTTTATCAACCTTCATTGTTTCTTTTGCTTCTATGTTCCTGACCGTCTGCTACTTTGATCTGTTTCATTTTTAATGTCATTTTTATTTCCCACCCCCGCCCGCCACCCTGAAATTAACCCAGAGATAGAAGCTATTTATTTTGAATAGTTTGAATACACTCCCCATGAAGTGCAATCAGGTAATACGATGGGATGAAGGAGAGCAGAACTCAAATATAATCCAATTCAGACTTGTTAGAGGGGGTAGATATTCACATGGTTTGTGAAGACATGTTCCTTCAAAGAAAAATACTTCGACATACTAATTATAATCATCCATACCAGTTTAACCATCACAAGAAAGTCTCTGTACATCTACAACTTAATACTGAGATGGAAACAAAGGCTTACAAAATAGACTGGGAATCAGATACATAGTCATCATAAAATACTTGAAAGGGTTTTGATTGCCGTGCTGATGTGGATAAGACGGCATATGCACCTCTAGTGAGTCTGTTAGAGGAGCCATTAGGATGGACAGGAGGCTTTGATGAAAAGCAGAGCCTGGGTCAGAGACCATTTCCTGAAGGAAGTGACTCATGAGTCCAGTCTTGATTCTGGGGAGAGAAAGGGATGGTTTCCCAAGCAGACACAAAGTGGGAAGGGAAGAGGCATGGGAGACGATGGTCGATTTTGTATAGCGTGATTGAGTTAGTTCAGTGAGATTGGAGAATGTGGGTTACATCTGGGAATGGTTGAGATTCCAGGAGTCAGGTTAGATGAGATCAGAAGAAGGTCCATGGAATATTTCTAACAGTGAAGAGCACTTAAAAAAAATAAGGAATGGGGAATCGGGCTGTAGCGCAGCGGGTTAAGCTCAGGTGGCGCAAAGCACAAGGATCCCGGTTGGTTCGAACCCCGGCTCCCCACCTGCAGGGGAGTCGCTTCACAGGCGGTGAAGCAGATCTGCAAGTGTCTATCTTTCTCTCCTCCTCTCTGTCTTCCCTTCCTCTCTCCATTTCTCTCTGTCCTATCCAACAACGACAACAACTATAATCACTACAACAATAAAACAACAAGGGCAACAAAAGGGAATAAATAAATAAAATAAATATTTTTAAAAAATTTTAAAAAAAATAAGGAATGAAAAAAACACACAGTGCTTTTGTAGCTAGGCAGTTGATAGCCTGGGACCCAGAGGAGAGGGAACGGCTGAAGGAGACTGTGCAGGGACAGAGATTAGGCCAGAGGTACCAGGCTGAAAATTTTTCTCAGCAAGGTTTAGCCAGTGTTTGGATGTAGATGAAGAGAGCCACTGATGCACACGGATGAATCCCAGACACTTGCGCTTTTGCCTGCCAGCTCTTTCTTTCAGTATTGATCCTGATATTCTGAAGGTATATTTCATCATGTGTTTTTATTTTATTCATTTAATTAACTATTATGACAAAGACTTTGTTTTTTTTTAATTTGGACATTTTGCACAATTGTCTCTTTTCCCATGATGGAAGCACTGGCTAATGAGATGTAATAATAATAATAATAATAATAATAATAATGAATTGCTTAGTTTTGACTTGACTCAACTGCTATAATATTCTCTGTGTCCCCCTCATTGCCAAGTCTGAATACATTAGCAATCTATTTTAAATCTATGCCTTGGGAATTAAGTTCAAGTGAAAGAAGAGTAGAACTGTAAGAACTTGCTGGAAATCAGGTAGGAAGAGGCAAACCAGAAAGGAGACTAAACCACATTTGAACAGGTCGATCATGGAGTCCCCTTAACACGTAGGGAAAGTGTTTTCATCTCCTGAAAAATGTTAGGTTGAATTTAATCTGACTTGTAGCAGGAAGGTGAGGTCATTGGGATGTCACATGATATGTAGGAGTTAACATCCAAAGAGTGTAGTCATGGAATCCCCTACCTCTAGATATGGAAAAGTGGAAGATGGGATGTACAAGGCAGGTAATGACTTGAGTATCTTTGGCCATGCACTTATGAAGTTGGTGGTCAAGGATTTGATATTTCTGAGTGCATGACTCTCTGTTATGTCTATCCATCTGTGTATCTGTCCATGATCTATCTGTCTATACATCCATATATCCACCCATCTACAATAAGACTTTATCAGTAAATACATTTTGTTTTAGAAATCAGATGTTTATGATTTCCTCAATTAATTTCAACACTTCTCAATAATTTTCTTTTCTACATTGCATTTGAGAATGTTTTCTCTCTATCCAGAACCAATTGTATCTAAAATGATTTCCTGGACTCATCACAATAAAATAAAGCCTTTAAGATATGTATGGATATTTCTATAATATGAAAGTCATTTATTAACTTGCTCTTCAACTATTTTTTTAAATATTTATTTATTACTTATTGTTGCCCTTGTTGTTTTATTGTTGTAGTTATTATTGATGTTATTGTTGCTGGATAGGACAGAGAGAAATGGAGAGAGGCGGGGAAGACAGAGAGGGGAAGAAAAAGATAGACACCTGCAGACCTGCTTCACTGCTTGTGAAGTGACTCCCCTGCTGGTGGGGAGCCGGGGCCTTGAACCAGGATCCTTACACCTGTCCTTGTGTTTTGTGTCACCTGCGCTTAACCCGCTACTCTACCACCTGACTCCTGCGCTTCAACTATTTTAATCAGTGATATGAACAACATGTGTGATTTTCCATGTATTCTTTTGCATTTTTATAATTTCCCACAGGAAGAAAGTAACAATATAGGGTATGAGTAGATAGCAAAATGGTTACGTAAAGAGACTTTCATGTCTGAGGCTCTGAAGTCCTAGGTTCAATTCCCCTGTATCACCATAAGTCAGAACTCTGGTAACAGAAAAAAAAAAAGAAAGAAAAGAGTAATAATATGGTTAACAGGATCTATCACTTTCTGTTATATTATATTTTCCAATGCTTTAAAACAGAATTTAAACATGATTTAGAATACACATAAGGTGAGATATTTTAATTTATTTAGTTATTTTAACTTTTTATTAGTGTTTTGTGGATTGGTTACAAGATTATAAGATTACAGGGTATAATTTCACACCTCACCTGCCACCAAAGTTCTTTGCTCCCCCAATGATAACCACCATTGTTCTCACAAAGTCTTAAAGACAGTTTGTTTACTTCTGTTGTTGTTATTATTATTGGTGGTTTTTTTTGCAAGTTTATATGTTTCAGTTCTCTAGATTCTACCTATGAGTGAAACCATCCAGTAGGCAATTGTCTTTCAGCTCTTACCTTGCTAAGCATAATCACCTCCAGTTCCATCCATCTTGTCCCAAAAGACATGACATTTTTTTAAAAATTTCTTTTATTGGGGGAGTTAATGTTTCATATTTGACAGTAAATACAATAGTTTGTACATGCATACCATTTCTCAGTTTTCCACATAACAATATAACCCCCACTAGGTCCTCTGTCATCCTTTTCCAGAACCACGACAGATCTTTTTCAAGGGTAGATTTCCTCAAAATGTCCTATGGAGTGAACAGAATTATTTACTATTATAATTCTGAAATAGGAAACATTGTTCACTATACTTTCTGTCTAAAAAAAAATTACACAGTTGGCAGACTGTATAACAAAACCCGATTATTAATTCTTGGTAGATTTCTCTCTAGGGCACTATTTTGAGGCTGTAAATGTCTGCATCTTGAATACTATGACATTGGGGAAAAAGATTTCACATGGATTTGTCTGGAATCAGTGAAGTATCAGTGTTTAAGACTGATTTAAAAGACCACGAGACTTGAGATCACAAACCAAAGTTTTTATTGATTATGCTTTTCAGTCAACGCATTTAGCCATGACCTACCTAGTCTTAAGGTGACACACCAGGCACAACATACAATTACTGAAACTAGTTATATGTTAACTGGGTATATATGCATATATCCAGGCACTGCATACAATTACTGAAACTGGTCATACATTAACTGGGTATATCCGCATATATTCTTTTCTTTTTCTTGTAGGATCAACTTTGTATTTATCTAAGAGAAAAAAGAAACAGAGGTCTATCTGTCAACACAAAATGTAACAGCTGTGTATGAGTGTGGATGGAATGTAAACTGCAGTTCAAGAAGATGTTAAGAAAATGTTTCGCAGGTGTGGTATTCATGTCCCCAACAGTCTGTAGGAAAAAGTGTTGGGTGGAGCATAGTCCAGCAGTTCATTTTCCTTCAGTATTCATGTTCCCATCTGAGTGAATACTACCTCCATGAGGGTGATTCAGAAATGTCAAAACTAAGATTGCTCTGTTCTGACTCTCTTGCTCTGTTCCTGCTACATAAATCATTGAGTTTAAAGTCTGTTGATTTCACAGCCAAGTGATTCTTCATTGCAGCCAAAGACAAGTCTAATCATGATGATACCAAAACAAACAGACAAACAAATAAGCAAACAACTTACCCAGTTGAATGCCTTACTCCTCTCCTCTCCCTCCACTTCCCTCCTCTCCTTTCCCCTCACCTCTCCTCCTCCCCCTTGTCTCCCCTTCTCCCCCTTCTATCCCCTCCTTTCTCCTCCTCTCCCCTTCCCTTCCCTTCCCTTCCCTTCCCTTCCCTTCCCTTCCCTTCCCTTCCCTTCCCTTCCCTTCCCTTCCCTTCCCTTCCCTTCCCTCCTCTCCTTTCCCTTCCCCTCTCCTCCTCCCACTCTTCTCCCTTTCTCCCCCCTCCCTTCCCCTCCCCTCCACTCCCCTCGCCTATTCTCCTCCCCCCTCTCCTCCACTCCCCTCTCCCCTCCCCCTTCCCTCCCCTCCCCTCCCCTCTCCTCTCCTCTCCTCTCCTCTCCTCTCCTCTCCTCTCCTCTCCTCTCCTCTCCTCTCCTCTCCTCTCCTCTCCTCTCCTCTCCTCTTCTCTTCACTGTTTGAACTCTGGTTCCCCATGGGAAAGCCATGAACTGCATCAAGGAAGCTCTGTGGATGATGAGGCAGTGCTGTGATCTCCCCTCTCTCTCTTTCTCAATAAAACAAATTGGATCCAGGAGGACATTCAGCAGCACACGATTCAAGCTCATTCTACGTGGGCAAAATTAGAACGAACAACTGTAAAGAGCATCGCATCGTTACTACAGGGAGAGGAAATAACAATAGATTATTTTATCATGGAATGGAATTGAGGGTCATATCATATGACTGCTCACCATTAGATAATAATATTAATAAAATAAAACAAACCCACTCCTACAACTAACCCTGGTAGATAGCCCAAGAGAGAGAAAGGTCATCGGGTGCTGAAAATGGAACTGTGAATTCCTTAGCTTTAAAAAAGGAGGAGGAGGAGGAGGAGGAGGAGGAGGAGGAGGAGGAGGAGGAGGAGGAAGAGGAGAAGGTGAAGGAGAAGGAGGAGGAGGAGAAGGAGGAGGAGGAGGAGGAAGAGGAGAAGGTGAAGGAGAAGGAGGAGAAGGAGAAGATGGAAAAGGAGGAGGAGGAGGAGGAGGAAGAGATGGAGAAGGAGGAGGAGGAGGAGGAAGAGAAGGAGGAGGAGGAGGAAGAGGAGAAGGTGAAGGAGAAGGAGGAGGAGGAGAAGGAGAAGATGGAGAAGCAGGAGGAGGAGGAGGAGGAAGAGGAGAAGGTGAAGGAGAAGGAGGAGGAGGAGGAGAAGATGGAGAAGCAGGAGGAGGAGGAGGAAGAGGAGAAGGTGAAGGAGAAGGAGGAAGAGGAGGAGGAAGAGAAGGAGAAGATGGAGAAGCAGCAGCTATAGATGGTTCCCTGGGAGCTCTCGCCCCTTGAACCACATGCATGTGAGTGACTATGAGGAGGCCTTTCTGTCCAGGCAGCTTCTGTCAGATGCAGTAGCTTTGCCACCTTAGGCTGTTGCCATGGCAACTCCCAGCACCACCATCTGATTTCCTGTTGAAGCAAAGGGATGATATTTCCTTAGTCCTTAGGGATGGTTGTCCTTGCAATGATGACTGGAGGGTGGGGGGGGGGGGCAATGGGGTGAATGAAGAAAGGGTTTAATCACCAGTCTACTTTGGGACAGTCGTGGAGAAGGCTTTTGTACCCCTGACCAGGAAGCAGTTACTGGGTGAGTTGACTGGCCAGCTGTTGTACTGCTGCCTGCCGGGCTCAGCTCAGCCTCAATCCAGTCCAACGCCTGGGCAGGCTGCTTAAAACAGTTGCAGCTGGGAGGTGGGGGGAAAAATCTCATGAATGAGCAAAAATGAAGTGCATTAAGACTCCACGGGGAAATCTTTCAATGAAAACTCTGGCAAACAGGCTCCAGGGAAAAACAGATGCTGCTTCCTCTAACTGGGAGGCACTAGGGCACTAGAAGCTTCTTTCTCTGCAGGGAGCAGGAATCCCTGGTCAGAAGCTGAGCTGGGCCACATCCTTTCATCCCAGGGCCCAGCGCCGCTATGACCTCCAGACTATGAATCTGCCATGTGTCTCACGGTCTCAGAGCGTCTGTCTCCCTTGACCAAGGCCACGTTTCAGCAAGGAGGTGACAGGACGACAGGTTCATGCTCACTTCCACCTTTGCCTCCACCAACCCTTTGTCAGCAAGCCTTCTGTTCTCATACTCCCTCACAATCTGCTAAGTCTAGGTATTACCTTTCATACCTCTTGGATCAGGAAGAGATAGTCTTCCAACCCAGACTCCAAATCTGCTTGTGGGAGAGAAAACAGGAAGGAAGAAACTTCTGGACAGGCCTAAGGAGACAGAGTCAACGTTGTTTTAGTTTTATTATTATTATTATTATTACCTTTATTTATTTATTGGATAGAGACAGCCAGAAATTGAGAGGGAAGCGGGGGATAGAGAGGAAGAGAGACAGAGAGACACCTGCAGCACTGCTTCACCACTTGCAAAGCTTTCCCCCTGCAGGTGAGGGCTGGGAACTCGAACCTGGGTCCTTGTGCATTGTACCATGTACTCTCAACCAGGTCTGCCACCACCCAGCCCCAGTGTTTTAGTTTTTAACACTCTAAATCCCTCCCCCTTTTTTTATTTTCTTTTACTGTTCTGCAGCTTCCCAAGCACTAACTGAGGGAAGGAGCATGGCACTTTCCAGAATAATTGCAATTGTGGAGAAATATTTCATTGAATATGAAAAGTGTGCCTTGCACAGTAGTTGTCAGGTGCTACTTGATTTTAGCCTGTAAATACCTACTTCTGGGACAGTACTGTGGCATCTCACTGTCTAGACAAGAAAGCTCAGGTCCAGAGGTCAGGTTAGGGCTCAGTTATGGGTGGAGAAAGGGGAGGAAGTTCTGTTTGGAGCTAGGAGTAGATTTGGCTGCCTGGCTGTAGTTCTGAGCTCCAGAGCCCAGACCAGACTTGGCGGGAACCTCACCTGAGCCCAGAGAGCACACAGCCCGTCTCCTCACCTAAAGGATCGTTGGTCCTGCCTCTGAAGGTGGTCATTGACTGTAGCCCTTAAGGGTCTACAGCCCATCACAGTCCACTCTCCAAGTCTCCCCCAACACTCCTCATCTTCTAGTTCCACGATTCACCTCAAATCTGTGTAACTCTTTGGAGGTATCTTGAAAGACCTAAAGTTCCGATGTCTAGCATGTGTTTAACTGCTGGCATCTATACTTTAAAACTGCTCCCACTGGAAGCCTGCAAGATATAAATATCTCCAACAAATTGGGAGTGACAACTTCTGCACCCCTTTCAGACCTAGCTCAAAATTCGAGCCTTAAGGTCAAATGCATCAGGATGGGTGAATCTGTAATTTTCTGAGTTTGGGGATTTAGAAATCTATTTCAATATCTAGCGGCACTATGTTTCTGACATTTTTCATTTTCTCTTACTTAATAGCTTTGGAGTCAATCCTGAAAATAATTTGACACTTCTGAAAATCCACTCTGGCTTCCTAAGATCTGGGGAATAGTTAAAAAAAAGTAACTTAAATGTCAACATAATGAACTATTTATGCTAGCTTAAAAGCCAAAGATTAAAACATATTTGTGAAAAATACCCATCCAAAAAGATTTGTGTCTACCTATGTTCGTCGAAGCACAATTTGTAATAGCCAAAACCTGGAAGCAAGCCAGGTGTCCGACAACAGATGAGTGGCTGAGAAAGCTGTGGTCTATATACACAGTAGAATATTACTAATTAAAAATGGTGATTTCATTTCTTTAACATCATCTTGGATGGAGCTTGAAGTGGATAAGTCAGAAAGAGAAAAGATGAATATGGGAAGAAGTCATAGATGGAAGTTGAAAAATACTACCATGTATTTTTCAGCTTGGTTTCCCTTGGCAGACGACTTCACCAGTGTGTCAATAGAGACAGGCTAGGGGTATAGATCAATCTGACAATGCCCATGTCCAGGGGAGAAGCAACTACAGAAGCCAGACCCCTCACCTTCTGCACCCCATAGAGATCTTTGGTCCATACTCCCAGAGGAATAGAGAATGGGGAAGCTTCCAGTGGAGGGGATGGGATATGGCATGCTGGTGGTGGCAGTTGTGTGATTTGTGGCTCTCTTATTCCATAATCTTGTCAATCATTATTTTTAAAAAAAAGAAGTTAAAAAACAAGAAAACACAAAGGAGAATGTGGACTGGGTTTGGTGTATGGCACTAAAGTAAAAGACTCTGGGGGTGGGGGCTGGGGGTTCAGGTCCTGGAACATGATGGCAGAGGAGGACCTAGAGGGAGTTGAATTATTATATGGAAAATTGAGAAATTTTACACATGTACAAACTACTGTATTTTACCGTCAACTGTAAACCATTAATCCCCCCAATAAAGAAAAAAAAAGCATACTTGTGAACATGAATGAAAAGTGACAGTTTTAGCTAGACTAGCTGGCATTTTAAAGGGAAGTTCTCATTTTTTATTATTTATTTACTTATTGGATAGAGACAGCCAGAAATTGCGAGGAAGGGGAAGGTAGAGAGGGAGAGAGACAGGAGACACCTGCAGCCCTGCTTCACCACTCACAAAGCTTTCCCTCTGCAGGTGGGGACCGGGGGCTTGAACCCGGGTCCTTGAGCATTCTAACATGTGTGCTCAACCAAGTGTGCCACCACTCAGCCCCTTATTTTGGGTTTATCTTGTTATCCTAGATTCTATCTTCCCACTTTATGGAGCATATAGAAAGGGAAAGTTGACAGCAGATCCAATAGGATTTTAGAGCCCAAAGAGGACAAAATAAAGAGGAGATAATTGGGAAAATTGTCTCCACCCGTGTGATGGCTGTGATGGCATGCAAGGCTGGGAAATGTACTTGACTTCACAGCTCAGAAATGCCACCCACAGAAACAGCTCATATAGGTTAGCACATGTCACCCCCTGCTTCAGGCAAATGACTTGAACCCACTGTGCTCTATGTTAGAGGTCTGGACAGAATCCACTTCCTAATACAGTAGAGGAGGTGGCTTTTACAAAGATGCTCAAAGCATGTTTTTGTTGGAAGCCTGATGTGCACTCCAATTTGAGAAGTCACCCTCATGTAAAATTTCTTCTTTAAGATTTTAAAAAAATATTTATTGATTTATTTATTCCCTTTTTGTTACCCTTGTTTTATTGTTGTAGTTATTATTGTTGTCTGTCTTCATTGTTGGATAGGACAGAGAGAAATGGAGAGAAGAGGGGAAGACAGAGAGGGAGAGAGAAAGATAGACACCTGTAGAACTGCTTCACTGCTTGTGAAGCAACTTCCCTGCAGGTGGGGATGCAGGGGCTCGAACCGGGATCTTTACGCTGGTTCTTGCGCTTTGCGCTACATGCGCTTAACCCACTGTGCTACTGCCTGACTCCCCTTCTTTAAGATTTTATTTATTTATTTATTTTGTATAGAAGCAGAGAGCAATTGGGAGAGAAAGAGAGACAGACAGACAGACAGAGAGACATCTGCTGCACTGCTTCACCACTTGTGAAGCTTGCCCCCGCAGGTGGGGACTGGGGGGTGTGAACATGGGTCCTTGTGCACTGTAATGTGTGCACTCAGGCCTTAGCACTGCTTATGGAAGCCAGATCAGCTCAGCAGTGCATTCCCAAGTTTTCCACTATGTGACTGCTAAGCTTATGCATATAAATCTGTGTCCTTCACAAACATGAAGGTTCAATTATGTAAAAAAAAAAAAAACCCAGAAAGTAGCTCTCTGTTGGGAAGGAGAGGGGTGCAGAGACAAGAGGGAGTCTTATGCGATAAACTTCTCAGCCACTAACTTAAACAGTCTCTGCAGATTTCTTGATGTCATGGCACATAATTTTTTATTAGTAATTTAATAATGATTTATAAGATTACAAGATAACAGGAATATAGTTTCACACCACACCCACCACCAAATTTCTCTGTTCCGCAGCCCCCAGGATAAACATTATAGTTTTCTCAAGTCTTAGAGACTGGTTGGCTCCTTATTTATTTATTTTTTTCTTTTCAAATTCGTGTGTTTCAATTCTCTATATTCCACATACGAATGAAACCATCTGGTAGTTGTCTTTTACCTCCAGTTCCATCCATCTTGTTCTGAAGGACACACTATCTTCTTTTTAAACTGCAGAGTAGTATTCCATGGAGTATATATCTTTTTAAAAAAATATTTTTATTTATTTATTACTGGATAAAGACATGAAGAAACTGAGAAGGGAGGGGGAGATAGAGAGGGAGGGAGAGAGAGAGAGAGACAAAGAAACACCTGCATCTCTGCTTCACCACTCATGAAGCTTCCCCCTGCAGGTGGGGACGGAGGCTTAAACCCGGGTCCTTGCTCACTGTAATGTGAGCTCTTAACCAGGTATGCCAACTCCTGCCCCCTAGTACCTGCCCCATAACTCTTTTATCCAGTCATCTGAGCAAATGCATACTTGAGTATATCTTGAAATTTATTTTGGCTTTGAAGAAAGGTCGAATTGGAGATGTTCTGTCCCCAGAATAAGGTACTTTATTTTTTTGTTTGCTTTGCCGCCAGGGTTATCACTGGGGTTCGGTGCCTGCACTGCAAATCCACTGCTCCTGGAGGCCATTTTTTGCCCTTTTGTTGCTCTTGTTTATCTTTGCTGTTATTATTATTGTTATTGCTGTCATTGTTGTTGTATAGGACAGGGAGAAATTGAGAGAGAAGGGCAAGACAGAGAGGAGGAGAGAAAGATCGACACCTACAGACCTGCTTCACTGCGTGTGAAGCGAATCCCCTGCAGGTGGGGAGCCAGAGGCTTGAACCAAGATCCTTACTCCGGTCCTTGTGCTTTGCGCCATGTGTGCTTAACCTGCTGTGCTACCGCCTGGCCCTCAATAATGTACTTTTAATGCAAATTGAGTTTGGGGTATGCTGTCAAATAGATGTTTTAATTAACCAGCTGTTTTCATAATGATTGCTGTCGAGAATTACAGTGGGCAATTGTTGGATGGTTGGCCCACTCCTAGCCCCTCCAATCTTTTTTTTCGGGGGCAGGGGTCTGGTCCATCTGGGAATCCCATGTCCCTGTGGGTTCCACCTAGTGCCTTGTATTTGGGCTACAATGAATAGAGTCCAGGAGTCACCTGATAGACCAGGCTAATCACAGTCCATCGTTCATTTCTAGGGCTGCAGAAGTGAGGTCAAGGTTCCATCCCATTCCATTCCTTTCACATTTCCTAGTGGTAGGTGAAACAGAAGGAACCATAGCAAATGACAAGAGTGAAGGTGACATATGGAAGGTGTCTTTTACCAAACCCTTGCATTCTAGAGAATTTTTTAAATAATTCTATTCCGATCCCCTTTTTCTTCTGCCAGTTCTTCATTCTGAATATAAATAAGTAAATGAACCAAGTGAATAAATAGTTTTTTTAACTTACAAGTAAAATACAAAAAGGTTTTTACTTGTATCAATTATCATCATAGACTTATGGATAGAAATTGCTTTTAGAATAATAGGTAACGCCTCCTTTTAAATCATCCTCAAGGAACTTATGATCTCAAGGTCCTAAGGGACAGTACAGATGTTCAAGAAAGCAAATTTAGGAGAGACTCAGACATCTGAATATTTTCAGAGCTATTCGAAAATGTGATGTAAGTATACAAACACAGAGAGAAGTTGCATTAAACCCCAGGGGCCAGAGCAGGAAATGCCTCCCTCTGTTCACTCAGAGCACTGATTGCTTTAGAAACTGAGTGAAACATTGCTGATGGGCTAAGCCATATCTTTTTTTTAAAATTTTTTATTTACAAAAAGGAAACATTGACAAAACCATAGGATAAGAGGGGTACAACTCCACACAATTCCCACCACTAGATAGATCTCCGTATCTCATCCCCTCCCCTGATAGTTTCCCTATTCTTTATCCCTCTGGGAGCATGGACCCAAGGTCATTATGGGGTGCAGAAGGTGGAAGGTCTGGCTTCTGTAATTGCTTCCCTGCTGAACATGGGCGTTGACAGGTGGATCCATACTCCCAGCCTGTCTCTCTCTTTCCCTAGAGGGGAAGAGCTAAGCCACATCTTTATCAAATAATTCTCCTGTCTAACAGTGACTGTGAATTCAAATTTGGTGGTCAATATGAAGGGCAGTGTGCAGTTGTCAGGAAAAGCTGTCCCCAGGCTACGGAAAATCACTCACGACAGTTCGATTCACCTAGATATGTCACCACATTTCATTATCCACCTGTCTTTAGGCTCACAACAGCCTTAAATGGATATATATATATACATATACATACACACACACATATATATGTACCTGCCTATATATACACATGTATATATATATATGCACGTTTATCTGATCTTTGCGAGTTAGTGTTTTCACACAGCAAGTAGTCCTTAAGGGTCAAGAAATAACTTTGTTATTTCTGTTAAATAACTTCTAATGGAAGATCCTTTATTTATTTATTTGCCACCCTTGCACACTGATGACATTCCTACGAAGCTACCCTGGCTTTCCTTCCATGCAGTGTGTACTCAGATGTCTCCAGACCCCTTTAGATAAAATCTAAAGTAAAGGTCTATAGTGTTACCTGAGTGTCCTTGGAAGAAAAGAAATCACCATCCCATGTTTACCTACATTTCCCAGTTAGCAAAAATTCCCAGTCATCTTTTAATTCAGTAAGATACATCTTACTCTAGTGAAATTTGTCTAACTTGTAGCTTGGAAATGCAACTCCATTGTAAAGCGATTCCAGGACAGGAATCAGAATTTCCTGTTGCTCCAAGCTCTGGTCAACACTTGGTCTTGTCAGTGCTTTGGAATGCCACTCTCCACAGGTGAGTAGTGGGAGCTCCTTGTTTCAACTTGTGGTCTGGAGTATCTTTTCAGATATTGTTGGGCCAGCTGTAGACCTTCTTTGGTAAAGTGTCAATTATGACCTTTGGTCCATTAAAAAAAATTCTTTTCTTGGGGCTGTGGAGACAGTTTAATAACTTTCATGCCTGAGGCACTGAGGTCCCAGGTTCAGTCCCCAGAACCACTATAGACGGGAGCTGAGCAGTCCTCCTCCGGTAAGGAAAAAACAATCTTTCTCACTGGTGAAATTTTAAGGCTTCTTTGTATGTATTTTGAATACAGTTCTTTCTCAGATGTGCTTCTGACAAACACTTTCTTCCAGTTTGTCATGTGTTCTTTTTTTTTTCTTTTTAAAAATTTTATTTATATATTTATTTAGTTAATAGAGACAAAAAAAATTGAGAATAGAGGGGGAGCTAGAAAGGGAAAGAGACAGAGAGACATCTTACTTCACCACTCATGAAGCTTTCCCCCTGCAGCTGGGGACCGGGGCTTGAACTTGGGTCCTTGTGCACTGTAAAGTATGTGCTTAACCAGGTGTGCCACCTCAGTTCTGTTGTAAGATCACTTTAAAATTAAACCAACTGTATACTACTGCTAATACCATATAAGTATTTATTTATTTATTTATTTATTTATTTATTTTTGGCTCCAGTCGCTGGGGCTTGGTGCTGGCACTACAAATCCACAGTAGCTTCTGGTAGCGGTTTTTTTTTTTTTTTAACGTTTCATTTTACAGAACAGAGAGAAATTGAGAGGAGAGGGGAAGATAGAGAGAGGGAGAGAAAGACAGACTCCTGCAGATCTGCTTCATCACCTGTGAAGTGACTCTCCCTACAGGTGGGGAGCTGGGGGCTCGAACCGAGATCCTTGCATGGGTCCTTGTACACTTAACCATGTGCACCACCGCCTGGCCCCCTATTTTTATTTCTTTTGGTTTTGAGTTAAAAGTAGATGTGCAGGGAGTCGGGCTGTAGTGCAGCGTGTGAAGCACAGGTGGCGCAAAGCACAAGGACCGGCATAAGGATACCGGTTCGAACCCCGGCTCCCCACCTGCAGGAGTCGCTTCACAGGCGGTGAAGCAGGTCTGCAAGTGTCTGTCTTTCTCTCCTCCTCTCTGTCTTCCCCTCCTCTCTCCATTTCTCTCTGTCCTATCCAACAACGACAACAACAATAATAACCACAACAATAAAACAAGGGCAACAAAAGGGAATAAATAAATAAAATAAATATTTTTTAAAAAGTAGATGTGTAGTCTGCACTTATTTTATTCTATTTGTGTGATTAGATCAACCTTGTGAGCAGAAGGCCACAGGAAATTAATTCTACTCTCATACATAGCCTACATTGTAGCATTCCTCCTTTGGGTCTTCTGTCTGAAAGACACGAGAGACAATGACATATGTTAGTTTTATTTTTAAAATATTGTATTTATTTATTGACTGAGAGAGTCCAGAGTACCACTCAGTGTTAGCATATGCGGTACTTGGGGAGCTGAACCTGGCACCTCAGGCATGCAAGTTTTATGTCGTACCCTCTGAGCCATTTCCCTGGGGTGGCTGCTTCTATTTTTAATTGAGGGACTCGGTCTGTTGAGAGGTCATTTCCGTTGGCTCTCATAGCTGTGATTTAAACATACAGTTCTGTAACCCACTGAAAGGGTGTGAATTCAAAAGAATTTTCAGTTTAATACTTTATTTTTCCTTACAGTGAACTAGTCATAGGAAGGAGAAGAAATTCCTTCAATATCTTTGGTCTAAAGGCCATGTTAGGAATTGCTAACAATACCTGTGGGTCTGTCTAAATACAGCAACAATACCTAGCTTATTCATCTAATCAGTCAATTTAAACAGCTTGTTTAACCTTCCCCCCTTTCCCTTGATATAACTGTATAGCTGACATTACAATACACATTTCATTATATCAGCATAACAAAACATTCCCCGAGGAGGCCAATGAACCCGCCTTTGCTATTCCTTTCTTCCTTAATTTTTATCATTCTGGTTTCTTCTGGTAGTTGCATGCCTTGTATTTCACCAGTGAGCCAGTGAATTCAATCCTTTTACATTTTCTAACTGCTGGGCTTAGGTGGCCTAGGGAGTAAGGTATTTCCTCCTGAAAGAGCAATTTTTAATCAATTCGGGCAGATTCTTGGTAGTCAAATCAGGAAAAGTCATTCCTAGGAAAGCAAAACACATTCGTTTTAGAATTATATTGCTAGATCCCTAGCCGAGGGGAAGAGAATGTGTCTGGGCCCAGACTTTCTCAGTAGCTGTAGGAACAGAGGCTGATAGGAATTTCAAGTTTGGACTTCTCTGCACAAGGTTTTGACAATCTTATCCTTATAATAACTGAGACAAGACTTCCTGAAGTAGAGACTATTTCTAAATTCTCCTGGAAACTCGTGCATCGACTCCGGAAACCTCTGTCATGTTTCAGTTTAATTTAGGGTTCGTGGAACAGCTCAGCTCTGAAGGGGTGAGGTGGGAGAGTGTTTGCTTTACTATGCTCAGGACACTGGTTGGGATCCAGCCTCCAAGGTACTGGCCTCAGTATCCAGGGATGCTGCTGCATCTCTCTTTCTCTCTCTATCTGAAAAAGCCAGCCTGGAGTAGTGAAGCCATGCAATGATCAAAACAAAACACTTTAAAGAGCAAAGCAACGACCCAGAGTCCAGTGAGTGGGCCAGGGCTGCCCATCCTTTTTCTTTAAATTGAGGGGTTTTGCAAGGAATGGCCACTGCTGTCACTCCCTATATGCACAGGCATTGTACACATAAGCAAAGAAAACAACACCCTGCAATTCACTGCTGAGTTTCAGTGAATTTTCAAATAGGAAAGAAGAAAGCCTGACTTTTTCTCCTGAAGAGAGAATCGGTAGATTGGAAATCCTGAGCATTACTGAGAGGTTCAAAGAAACACAGTACCCGTAGGGAAGATGGTGAGGAGAATATTTCATTGTGGACATCACAGAAGTGAGCCAGGTAGATGTCCCACCCTCCTCACTAGGGGCTAGTTAGAGAGAGTCCCCAGAGCTAGTTGGAACCAGACAGCTAAGGACTGGAGTGTGTCACATGGCCCTGGGGTGGGCCTTGGGGCCCAGAACCTGAAATGTACCGATCTCAGCACTCTGCCGGGAGTTAGTTTGCTCAAACTTCATTTTGGGAAATACAGGGACAGACTGAGGAGGGACTCCAGTCTCTAGTAGTGGTTCCTCCAGATCTCGCCCAGAGAAATAACAAAGAACAGTTAGGACCAGGTTTAGGGTTTATTCCAGGAAGAAATTTGACCTGGAGACCTGACTCCAGGGAAGATCTGAAGGTCCCAGACCCCTTCCTATTCAGCCCTCAGGGATCATTTTTAACTGCAACTTTATCTTTATCTTTATCTTTTTGGATGGTAGGGCAGGTTCAGTAAGCATATGGGTATCAAGTTTCCAGGAAATAAGATTTCAGCCTTACAAGTTTATTTAGGTCTGGGTAACAATCTTCTGACTGTGGCCCTGTTCCGTGTGTGTGTGTGTGTGTGTGTGTGTGTGTGTGTGTGTGTGTGTGTGTGTGTGTGTGTTATGGTGGGGGTGGAAGGGGAGATTCAGGAAGAGAGACTCACCTCTAATTAACTGGCCTAAGTAAGCAGATCTTTTCCTAATACCATTTTTTTTTCTACTCAGGAAAGGTAAAAACAATGAGTAAAGTGACTTAAGGGACTCTCACTGCAGGAAAAAGCTGGGTTCCAAATAATCCCATCTTCGATTCAGAGGCAGACAGGCACAGCTTCATCCAGCAGCCCTCCATCCCTCTCTCTCTTCCTCTCGTTCCTGCTTTGAGACGTATCCTTTAAGGCGCATGCTTTATGTCCATGACCCAAAGAAACCTGTGCCACACTCAGAGCAGATTATTGCCTCTTTCAGAGCCCAATCCCTGCTCAGCCTTCGCCTCAGGACTTCAGGCTTGACATTTCTCCTCCATCTGGAACAAATGGCTTGGCCTCCAGCTGTCTTCACTTACCTCTTCATCTTGTCTAAGTGGAGACACAGAGGCGAAGCCAGACTGCTTTTGAACAGAGCAAAATGCAGTTTGATCTGTACTGTATGTATATGTAGGAAGCTTGGCCTTTGAGCTGAAGCCACTTCCCCCACTGCCAGTGTAATCAGTTCTGTTTTTTCCCAGCAGGATTCCTGGGATTTGGGGGACAGCTATGCCATTCCCCTCAGAGAGGGATTCCTTTGCTATGGGGCTTCAGAATTTGTGCAATGCTTTGATCTCCCAGCACCCCTGGCATAATATTGTCAGCCAAGCAGTGGAGAAGGAATCTCATGGAGTGGTCAGCTTGGGAGAAGGAAATGTTTATTCCAATTCTCAGGACACCACCCACCCCCTTACCACTTTGAAGCAGAAACTCTTTTCCTTATCTTGAAATGCGAGGCAGCGGAGTTCTGCTGGTGGGAGTCCATCTCTGGAATCCAGTCCAGATTCCAAAAAATTTCATCTCTGATTAAACACTCATTTTCTCTTGTTGGTCCCTCATTTGTCTTTTCTGTAAAACGAGGACAATATTAAGGCATCTACCTCATAAGGATACTTTGAGGGCTAGAAGAAAAAGGAGGAGAAGGAAGAGGAGGGGGTGGATGAGGAGAAGACAAAGAATGATCCTTTAGTGTATCATGTCTGCAAAAGTGACCAGTTAAATAAACCCTCTTGACCATCATTCACATCAGGAAAGTGACTCTTTTCAATATTGTCCAGCTCTAGAAAGACATCACCTTTAAGCACACGTGGCGAAAAGTGCAAGGACCAGTGTAAGGATCCTGGTTCGAGCCTCCGGCTCCCCACCTGCAGGGGAGTCGCTTCACAGACGGTGAAGCAGGTCTGCAGGCGTCTCTCTTTCTCTCTCCCTCTCTGTCTTCTCCTCCTCTCTCCATTTCTCTCTGTCCTATCCAACAACGATGACATCAACAACAAAAATAACTACAACAACAATAAAAACAAGGGCAACAAAAAGGAAATAAATAAACATTAAAAAGAGATCACCGGCACAAACACACACTCAGTAGCCTCTGCCCAAAAGAAATCAAGAAGCAAAACGTTTTGACAAGATACAGACAGTTTTTTTTTTTAACCATTTCTTTCTTATTTAAGTCTCTCAACATTCTGTGATGTAGGTACGCTGAGTCCCATTTTAGCTGCGTTAAGTCAGTGGTAGACTCCATCCACAGTGCTCCTTAGCCTCTCCCTGACCCTGCTAGGTTAACTTTGGCACACAGGCTCCATGAGTGGAGCTATCCAACCCTGCAGTTCCAGAAGCAGATTGTTTTCTCCTTTCTGGGTGTATCTGACATGCTCATTTCACAAGACTCTTCTTTTTTTGTTGTTGTTCTTAACAGCTCACACATGTTTGCATTGTTTCTGAGCATCTCTTGAACAGTGAACATTTTGGGATAGCTCGCTTGGTGATGATGTGAGGAGCTGGCTCACTTCATAAGGGAATGCACTCTCACCTCTAGCTGATATGCTGCACGGTTATGGCTGCTCAGAATGGGACCTGTGCTTGCTAGAGACAGGCACAAGATTCTACTGAGGGTGATGTCTACACCTGGCCTGGCTTGAGGACCGCAGTGGCTTTATGGGTCCATCTGTGCCAGTGCAGCCTCTGGGACACAGGTGGCTGATTGGAGCAGCAATTAGCTGATGGTGCTGCTGCCTGAGAGGGCGCACAGCGATCTCACGACCACGTCTGAGCACAGACAACTAAGGCAAGAGCCCTGAGGAGTCAGACTGCAAGCTTCATGAGGATTTGGACTCCGGCCACTCAGATCGGGAACACTTATCAACAAGGAGACAGGGCTCACGCCATGCACACAGCTGACAGGATATGCTTTTCCAGAAAATTAGCCTTGAAATTGTGGGAACCCTTAGTGATTTTTTTATATATAGAAGGGAAAAATGTAAGATATATTGAAATTATTATTATTTTGAAATTCTATTTTACTGATAGAATCATCAAGAGTGCCTGCTGGTACCCCCTGAGAGGCTACAGGTTAGCTAAACACAAAAATACTTTGGAAAAAAAATATATAAGCAAAAGGCCTGTGACCAGTGAAATTAGCAATAGTTTTTTTTCTTTTTTAAAATATTTATTTACTTATTCCCTTTTGTTGCCCTTGTTATTTTGTGTTGTAGTTATTATTGTTGTCATTGTTGTTGGATATGACAGAGAGAAATGGAGAGAGGAGGGGAAGACAGAGAAGGGGAGAGAAAGACAAACACCTGCAGACCTGCCTCACCACCTGTGAAGCGACTCCCCTGCAGGTGGGGAGCCGGGGGCTCGAACCTGGATCCTTAAGCTGGTCCTTGCACTTCACATCATGTGCGCTTAACCCGCTGCGCTACGGCAGCCCAACTCTCTAGCAATGATTTTAATGAGTGTGTTTTCATGTGTGTTCGAGGTGCTTCTCTCTCTGTCTCTGGCTTCATTCCCAGCCATCAGCAAAGTGCTGACCCAGCATGCTTCTAAGACGGTCCATTCATTTGCTCAAGGGCAGACATGACAGTGAATTTCTTCATCCTGTGCAGATTTTTCAGACCTGTATTCCCTTCATCATGAAGATATTTTACTATGAGATGACAACAGAAATTTACATTTTACAATGACAGTGCATGATGTAAATATGTAGTCCCTAATCAAGAAAAGGTGAAAGCAGCAGAAGATAGAGTTTATCCTGGGAAACAGGAGCCAATGTCAAAGTCCCCCCCCTCCCTTAACTCTCACATTCAGTGACTGAATTTTAACTGGAGTCCCAGGGCCCCAACCAGAACAGAAACCAGCGAATTCTTGCAGGATCTCAGGAAGAACAGGCAGAAGACAGTAGTCCTTTATTGTGAAAAGGAAGTTTAGGCATTTAAGCTGATTTTCTAAGGAAAGAATATCTTTCAGATTCACACAGTGAAAATAAAGTTGGTTGAATAAACTCTTACTCAAAACTTCGATCTCAGCATCTGTTTTTTAGATGTATGACATAAGAACCTTAAACTGATTTTGACTCCTGATATGTAAATAAGGTAAAAACATGGACACATTTGCCCAGTTTACTAGTGTAATCACATTAGATGTTTATCCTGAAATATCACTAAAGGATGAAAAAAGAAATTAAGATGTCATAATTTAAATATCCAGAGCTGGACTTCTGGAGACTTGGCTACGGAGTAGCAGTTGCTGCCTTTTTGCTCTCCCTGATCAACTAGGGAAAGCAACAATAATCACCTGGAAACTCAACAAAATACGACCAGGGTCTCTTCAAACTCACCAAGCTACAGGTGAGTACAGACTCAGAAAGGGGGTGAGGGAGCTGTCCCAGGACTAAAAGGCCATACTCAGGGATGGCTGGCACCAGACTGAGAGCTTGGCAGTGAGACTCACCACTTTTGGGTCCTAGCTAAAGAAATGACACTTGAAGAAGAAGAAGAAGAAGAAGAAGAGAAGAAGAAGAAGAAGAAGAAGAAGAAGAAGGGGAAAAAGAAAACAAAAAGAAACAAAGTTAATAGCCTAAATCACAGGTAAGTACAGACACATGTGGCTTGGGGACAAAAAGGGGCTACATGAGTGATTCCCAGGACTAAAATCCAGTGCTCAGAGGTGGCAGGCACCAAATTAGACTTGTGGCTGAGACATTACTTCCAGGTTAGAGTTTTAGCAACAAAAAGAGTATTAAAAAGAAAAAGAAAACAAAAAACAAACAAACAAAAAAACCCCTAAAAACTTAATTTACAACTGTGACTTCTTGAGTCAGTCTTCATGGCTGTTGCCCCACAGAGGCTGGAAAAGCAGCAGAGAGACCCTATATTGACATCAAGGTCATAGAACTGGCCCAGTAACTCAGAATAAAAATTTCCCCTTCCCCATTCAGATATGTAAACAAGGAAATCCAATGCTTTAGCCACAGTGCCTCCTGCTGGCACAACAAAATCCACACTAAATGAGGGAACTGAGAAATATACATACAGCAATGCCAGGAACTCCAAATGACCAGACAAGCACACTTCTAGAAAAAAAATGAGAGAGATTGAGTTCAGAAAACTTATTATGAAACCAATTCAAGAACTAGATAATCTTACCAAAGAATTACAAAGTACAGGAAAAAAAAATCTCCAAACAGAACTGCAGTGCCTAAAAGACACTTTGAATGGAGTTTAGGTTAAGGTAAAAGGCCTCAGAAGTAGACTTAACCAGGTAAAGGAGAGAATTTTAACACTAGAATATACAACCACTACGCTTTGTGAATTTAAAACTCTTGGAGAGGAACGATTTAGGAAAAATGAAGCACTTTTCAACAAAATAGCAGACTCCATCAGAAAGACAAACATCAGAGTTATTGGGATTCCTGAAGAAGGAAGAGAGAGAGAGAGAGGAGTACAGAACATATTCAAAGAAATCTTAATTTTCCAAACCTGAGCAATGCTCAAAATATAGAAATCTAGCCCCTAGGTGTTCTTACCATATGATAGCATAAAGAATGTTTGAAAGTGTCAAGATTAAAACAAGATCTATAAAAATTATGTAGTTGATGACAGAGCTATTCCATATTTTTGGATTCTCTTCCTCCTCTTGAATGAGTATTCTGCTCTTAGACCCATCCATACTGACATTCCTTGGAGCCAAGTGTGAAGATATTTCTGCTGAAATGTGAGAGACCTTTGTGACTAGGGGGTGTTTCTACACCACAGTGCAGGAGCAACAACTGAGAGCAGATGTTAATATGGTATCAGTGGCCCTGAAGTGGCCCCAAAGTTTTTTTATATAAATTTGAAATGGGGACTTATTGTAGACTTGCTTTTCAAGGAGGAATCACTGCTTTTCCCTATGCAAATGTGACTGAATTATAATGAGTTTAATCTGATTGAAGTTAGGCTGATAAAACACTTTGAATTTAAGAAGACCAAATCTGGCACATTGTCATCTGCAGAATAATTATCTGGATTCCAAGGAGCTTGTGCATTTCATTGTACAAGAGGATATAATTAGTTTCAGCTACAGCAACCCTTCTGAGGAGCTCTTTATTACAAATGATTCATCCATGAACTGAAATGTCCACTCTAAAATCCCAGAGCATAAAACTTTTAAATGCATATAATAATACTGACATCCAAAGAAAAATAGAACATCATACTTATCAAGAGTAAAATAAAAAAAATTACAGGATGAGATGAATCTATTTATGTAATTATGGTGTTCATTTACAGTGACCTCTTTAAGGAGTCAATTGATGTAGTAGGGTCCTAAGTCTTTTTGTCATGAGTCATAGCTCTGGAATCCCATCAGCTCAAACATGCACTTGATTTAAAAAAAAATTATATATATATATATCAACAACTACCTGCTACCTTTTTTTCCTTCAAAGTATTGCAAAATCATGGCATAGGAAATGAATAAAATAAAAATTTCCCCCTGAGGAGAGATTATACTTTCATTGGGAAAATTGGCAGACACATAACAATAAGCACAGGACTGAATAATGGCATTATCTGTATAACACAAGCACTCAATAAATTTTGGTTCTATAAATTATGTGTGGAAACCATCAATTAATGTAAAATATTTTGATTGAAAAACCAGCTCCTCACTGAATACCCAGCCTGTAGTACATTTAAATTGTCATCAGTTTTCCATCTCAGGCCAATATGTTTACAAGTGAAAAAATTAAGTCAATAAATCAATAAAATAGAACATGTGACCCACTCATGATGGCACAATGCATTATTATGATCATTTTCCTTGTGTGGGACAGAGCTGATGCATTTTAACAGTCTTACAGAGGCTTTTATTTAAAACCCCCCAAGAGAACATTTGTATCTAGAGTGTAAAGAGAAAGAAAAGTGATAACTACACATTCACAGGCTACCTGTGAGCGCCAACCACTTCTTCGGTGCATGTAAGAAAATATGTCCCTTGCATGTGACTTATATTACACAAATCTTCTAGCCAGTCGGAGTCAGACATTTTAAAAGGCAGTATCTCATACCATGAAATGAATATGTGATGCTATCTATATAACAAAGACCTGTCCCGGACTATTGTAAAGATTAGATGTGATAAAGATGAATATCTAATACACACATGTGAACTCTGTAAATGGAGACAGTCCTGCAGGGGACATGTGCATTTATTTATGTCTTCATAAATGCTGATGTGGGCTCTGCCTGCCCTCTCTCGGGACACACACACTGAACTGCAAAAGAAGATGAGCCCAGTGACAAAGCCAACATACTCAGATCTGTCAATAGTCACCAGTGATCTTGGATCAATGACTATGTGGCTTCAATAATAGGAGAGATTATATGGATGATACTGAGAAATAATGAAAGTTCTAGAGAAAAATAACCTCCTTGGAGAACACAAAAAGCAGGAAGACAGACTGGAGCACAAGATGAGTAAACAGGCAACGTTTTAGGTGACAAGATTTGTTTACAACATGAAACAAATATATACAAAACAGTCACAAAAAGTATAATGAATTAATCAAAAGGTGGGCAAGGGGGCATTTTAATAGTAATTTTTTCTTGGTTGATCTTTTTCTTTTCTTTTTTATGTTTAGTTTATTTTAGAGAGAGAGAGAGAGGCAGAGAGAGAGAGAGAAAATGAGACCCCCAGAGAACTGCTCAGCTCTGCCTTAAGGTGGTACTGGGAATTGAATCTGATATCTCCGAGCCTCAGGTATGATATTCTTTTGCATAACTGCTATACTCTCTCCCCAGCCCAATTGATCTTTTTCAGTCTCAACCCTTTGGAGAATGATACTTCAACACATATATTTTAGGACTAATTCTATAGGATAATTCTATGGAATGGATACTTTTGGGAAATGTGTGTATGTGTGTATTGTCTGTATTTTTTTTTTTTTTTTGCCACTAGAATTATTGCTGGGGCTCAGTGGCTGCCTAAGGAATCCACCACTCCCAGAGACCCTTTTTTTTCTTTTTCATTGGATAGGATGGAGAGAAAATGAGAGAGGAGAGGAGTTAAATAAGGAGAGAGAAAGAGAGATACCTGCAGCACTACTTTACTACTCATAAAGCTTCTCCCTAGCAGGTAGGGAGCAGGGCGTCAAACCTAGGTCTTTACACATGTGTGCTCATCCAGGTACGCCATCCTTCCTCCAGCCATTCCTGAGTTGACTTCTTTTTTCATTTAGATAGAAATGAAAAAAGATAGATAGATAGATAGATAGATAGATAGACAGACAGACAGACAGACAGACAGACAGACACCACAGTGCTGGAACTGTTCCCCAGGGCCGTGGCACTCTCACAGTGAGCTGGGTTTAAGCCTCGGTCCTATGCATGACAACACACCTGCCCTACTCAGTGAGTTATCTTTTCATCCCTAAGCATATTTGAATAAATACTGGAGTAACTTACACAATGAGTTAAATTCAGTCAAGAGTTGTTTAGCTGTAGTCAGGAAGCTGACCCAGCAGATAAAGTGTAGTACTTAACATTTGTGAGGACTGAGTTCAAATCCCTGATCCCACATATTCTGAGTGAAATAGTGCTCTATTTTTTAGAAATATGCTTAGTTGATGGGAATTAAGGCTTAAAGAGTGGGCTGGGAAACAGTTTTTTTGGATAGTGTGCTGCTTTGTTCTGCACAAAAGCCAAGTTTGAGCCTGCCTCTCCCTGCATATTGAAGAAAGCTCTGGTGCTTTGGACTATCTCTGTATCTTAAAAAAAAAAAGGTGGAGGACTTATAAGAAACATCTAAGTAAGCTTCTCAACCTTCATGGGATTATGGAATACCAATGCTTGGAATTAAAAGTTTATGGCTGGGGGCCTGGTGGGGGCCAGCGGGCGGTGGCCAGCGAGTTAAGCGCACATGGCAGCAAAGCACAAGGACCGGCGCGAAGCAAGGACCAGCTTAACATCCCGGTTCAAGCCCCTGGCTCCCCACCTGCAGGGGAGTTGCTTCACAGGCAGTGAAGCAGGTCTCTAGGTGTCTTTCTCTCCCCCTCTGTGTTTTCCCCTCCTCTCTCCACTTCTGTTTTATCCAACAACGGCGACATCAGTAACTACAACAATAAAACAACAAGGGCAACAAAAGGGAAAATAAATAAATATTTTTAAAAAGCTTAAGGCTATGATTGTATTTATGGGGCTCAAAATATATAATCTTGGTTTATGGATTCCTTTTAATGAGAGTAACTGGTCTAGTGTTTAAAACGGGGTAGCTGAAGTGATGTGATTTGCTATGTGTTACATCCTGTTTGACCATTTTAAAAGCTGTATGGGTAACATAGTGACTTTTGCATCACTCTTTGATGTCAAAATGGCTGTAATCTGGAATGAGACTTCTCTGCCAGAGTGTAAATGTTGGGATTCATGCTGGGAACACTATCAGGTCAACATCCTCCTGCAAACTCAGAACCGGGCAGTGAGGACTTTAGAACAAGTTAGTGATGGTGAGACTAAGGCCGAGGACCAGAGCTGGGGAAACACACACTATGGTGTTGGTGAAGCAGCAGTGATACAGTTGGCCATCAGTGTTGAGCATCATCGTGATTTCATTAGCATTTGCTCTTGTTTCTGTGCCATTAGGAATGTGCCACAAAAAACCTGGGTTTTAAAAAATATACCCCGCAGTTGATCATCCTGTTATCAGGCTGCAAGTGAGCTTCTACATTTTTTTTTTTTTAATTAAGGAGTATACTGTTGGCAGTAATACCACAGCAAGAGTCCAAACACTGATGCCAACATCCTTGTATTTCTCAGAGGTGTCGTCGTATGCAGCAAATCTATCTGTGAGAACTCAGAGGGGAAGGTGAAAAACTGCTGATGTGAGCACCACTTTAAACAGTGTGCATTGTTTGATGCTTACATGTGATTATCGGTAGATGTTTTGACTACCGAGAATTAGCAGAAATAAAAAATAAGCAGATGAAGGAGATGTATGTGATCGTCGAAGAAGTATGCTCACTTTGTCTGGCTGACCTTGCCAGAGTGGTAAAAAAAAAAACAACCCAAATTGATGGCATTTGATGCCCAGGTCCTGAGAGTCAGGGAATTACTGTGAGCATCAGACATCTGTGGCCAGATGTGCCTGGGTAGTGTCACCTAAAAGGTCACCTCTACCTGATCATGCCTTGTTGACAAGTTGCACATGGAACTGTAGTAAAAACTGAAGTGTCAGAGGAATGATGATACCACAAGAAGGGGAAAAAAATGCTTGAATTTTGAGTGCCAACCATGCCATAAGAAGGACTTTGGGCACTTATTTATATCTGAACTTGAAAAATAAAAAATTGATTATCCTGACTTCAGGTTGAGGTGGGAAAATGGACTCACAGCATTTGAACAATTCGTCCAACAGCTTAAATAGCAAATGGTGGGGAGGGGCTTTTAAATGTGTTGATTTTATTTGGTGGAAGAAAGTTTAAAATTGCTTTTAATGCTGCACATGTATACAAAAAAAAAAAACCTAGTATGAGTATGTTGTCAAAAGTGGATTAGGATGCTTTACTATCAGTGATAAATACCTAATCAAGCTTTCTTCCATAAGAGAGATGACTTTCACGCCAGAGCAGCATCGTACCTCATCTGTAAATTGACTCCCAGTATACAAGGAACTGGTATAGGGGAGTTTGTGATTATAAAAAACCTGACTTTAGCCACTCACCCACCCACAGGAAGGTAGTAGACTTTTCCTCCACAAAAGAGGAGGTGGATACAGAGATGATAGGGAAGAGGCATTTGAGATATATATATATATTGTGGGGCTGGAGGGGCCAGCCCCCAAATATTGAGAGCAGCTGTTGACCCGAGGCCAGTTGTCCTTGTTATGTGTGGATATTTCCACCTGTGCCCACCCTGTGATAACTATAAAAAGGTGGGACAAGAAGTGATTCAGGTTGCAGACTCTCCTCTTGCTTGGAACAGCGTCGGCGGCCAAAGCTTAAGCTTCCCAATAAAGGCTCTTGCTATTGCATGTGATTCTGGTCTTCTTTGCGTGAGATCGGGACTTGAACTTCTGGGCATAATAATATATATATATATATATATATATATATATTTTTTTTTTCCCCCAGAAGCACTAAGAAACTTCAAATTTCCCAAAGGAGAAGAAGACATGGATAGTGGAGAGGCAACAGGAGGGTTCAGGTAATAAAAGAAGAGAATCCCTTTGGATTTGTACTTCTATTATGGAAGAGAAACATGATGTTACTAAAGCTAGAATAGTCTACCATACCAAAGAACTTTTATTTTTAATTAATTTTTTTATCCTTTTTTTTTTTTTCCCCTCCAGGATTATTGCTGGGCTCGGTGCCTGCACCATGAATCCACTGCTCCTGGAGGCCATTTTCTCCCCTTTTTTGTTGCCCTTGTTGTTGTAGCCTCGCTGTGGTTATCATCATTACCATTGTTGATGTTGTTTGTTGTTGAACAGGACAGAGAGAAATGGAGAGAGGAGGGGAAGACAGAGAGGGACAGAAAGACAGATACCTGCAGACCTGCTTCACCGCCTGTGAAGCGACTCCCCTGCAGGTGGGGAGCCTGGGGCTCGAACTGGGATTCTTATGCTGGTCCTTGCATTTTGCACCACGTGCGCTTAACCCACTACACCACCGCCCGACCCCCTTTTTAAATTAATTTTAATAGGCTTAGTTATCTGTTAGTGAGACAGAGGGAGAGAACCAGAGCATTGCTCTGGCACATGTGATGCTGGGGATCGAACTTGTTATCTCATGCTTGTGGGTTCAACATTCTCTCCACTGGTGCCATCTTCCAGGCTGCCCAAACCATTTTTAAAGCATTTGTTTTTATAATTTTTTTAAAAAGTTTCCAAATACATGATCCTCGATTTTGGTTTTTTAATGTCTAAAGAGTTTAAAATTATTCTGATTTATAAAATAAATTTACCCAATGCAGAAAGAAATAGGAAAAAAAAAAGCAACAGTTTTAATTGCCAATAATCTCTTTAATTAGAGAAAACCTGTGTTATATTTCCCTCCAACCTTGTATATGTGAATATTATATCAGCACTTAAAAGGACTAATTGCTAGCTGTGCTTATATATCCTACCTTTGTGTTCTAATTCACTAACTTTGTAATTCAGCCTTATAATTAAAAATAATGTACATTATTTCTTCCTCCTTCAACTGAGCGTTTATTTCATTAAATTCATTATTATCTAACAATGTCAAAATTTAAGGCTATCAGATTTTTTTTCATATAGTTTTCACCGTAGTGAATATATTTTATTTTACTGTCTTATTTGTCACTAATGCAACACTTAATTCACATAATGAATTGTTGTGTGTGTGTGTGTGTGTGTGTGTGTGTGTGTGTGTGTGTGTGTGATGTTGAAGTTCATTGTTTGGTTAACCTGTGTAATTATTGTTTTAGAAAATATACCCCAGGCATGTTCTGCTTTGCAGATAATCTATCCTTTGTTGCATAGAGTATGGAGTAAATACTCCCTGCGATTTCACTTCCACTTTGGTGACATTTTCATAGGTCCCAGAAATGGGGTTCTATTCCTTTAAGCATAATGTTAATTTTTTTTTTTTCCACAGGTAAGTGGTTTTGGTAACTGAAAGAGGTAGGCTCTTGCTTCCTACCAGGTAGAAGAAGGAACAGGGAGGGCTGAAGGGAGAGAGAGAGGGAGAGTCTTTGATTCCCCTGCTGTAGTTGTCACTCTCCACTAGTCATTTCCCCATAAGGAAACTAACACAGCCAAACTGGTCTCTTCTCTAACTAAATGTTCCCTATGCTTATTTCTGACTAATTGCTACCAGCTAACATACACATAATTTATAAAGGTGATGAGAAGAAACTTGGGAAGGACGAGCTTTGAGATGTATAGTGTAAACTCAGCTAGTGTTGGTCCTGATGAATAAATCAACCCCCAATGTCTGCTGTCAAATACTAATTAATTCCTCCTCTCCTCCCTCATATTAATCTAGTGTCATTCTAGGTCTTTCGGGGGAGAGGACTGCAGATTTCAGCAGGAACACACTCTCAGGCCTTGCCAGAGATTTTTATTAATCGCAGTGAATGCAGTGGCTTTGGACAACCAAATTTAGAAAAGAAAGATGAGTTTGGAAGAGAGTTCTTCCCTTTGGCAAGTATGATATTTTAGGGTCCTAATAAATCTTTTTGAATCTAATAGAACTGGAAGTAATTTTTTCACATCCTTTTGAATACTTAGATATTCTCGTAATCCAATAATAAAGATTCTTACATCCCAAGCTTCATATTAACAGCAACTTCCAAATACAAAATAGAATAAATGCAACAAATTATTTTAGTAGCTCTGGTCATAATAGGATATTTCACTCTGAAAGACTATAATTATACATAATTCAGAGTCACACATGGTTCAAATAGCTATTTAAATATTTAAAATTCTGCTAGCCAGCTGAAGCCTTTGTGTACAATTAATTGGTTATTTTTTAAATTGTCTCTGTGTTTATTGGTTTGAAAGACCACCTATGAATTGTATGGTGGTCTCCTGTTTATAAAAAATACGGTATATGAGAAAACCAATATAGCTCAAATGACTAATAACCACTATGATGTGAGTTGAAACATCTTGACCATAAAACTTGGAAACAGACACTCTCCTTAGGTATTCTTCCATGAATGTTATAGAAGAAAATGCTTTTTTTTTTAAAAGAACAGTAAGACTTAGTGAATGCTAAGTTCTGTCTCAGATTCCTTTTTACTGTGTCTCCAGTATGACATTTTTTTTCCAAGTCCAAGATTAATATCACATATAACTCAAGGCAAGGAGTTGGGGTGGGGTAAGGGTTAGGATTAAGTCATATCTTGGCTGTTATGACTTAGCTGCAGTTAGAAGTCATGAGAACTAGACTTTTTGAGCAAAGCCTCCCTCTCCAGGGGAGTCTCTATTTTTAATATACCCCATAGGTTATAAATGATGCCTCAGAAAAAAAGTAATATAGCTGTTTGGGGGAAACTATAGTATTTTACCCCTAACAAAGGTAATGCCTAGCATACCCCAAGAAGTGAGGTAGCTTCCAAATGTGTCAGAAATATCAACCAAGGAGAAATATATGTACTCAGAAACTTGGGTTTAAAGTTATAAAAAAATAGATGACCAGACCCACCTGCTCTTCAGTGAGGAATTGTTGATGGTAACTGTCTACCTGGCCAGAAAGTTGATTTAAAAACTAGATGGTACCAGAGTTTCTGGGTTCAATTCTTGGCAGCACTATAAGCCAGAGTTGAGTAATGCTCTGATCTTTCTCCCTTATAAAAATAAACAAATAAATATTTAAAAAAAGGTAAAGGACTTGTGCTCCCATTATTCGATTTTGTAAGGGATCTTGAAAAAAGACAAGGGGCAAAAGGGGCAAACTCTCCCTCCCTCCCCCTCCTCCCTTCCTCCGGTATAGACCTTTCCTTTAGGTTTTAGTTGAGAGTGCTAAACATGAAAATTAGTAGAAATATTTCCTTTTCATCATTTATTCTATCAGTGAAGAATCAATCACTGGACACGCAGAACCCAGTAGATCAGGTCTCTGTATGTATCCTCTCTTTAAATGTCCAAGAATTTAGTATTTTGAATGTGACATTAAAAATAATTATTAGTGGGGCCGGGTGGTGGCGCACCTGGTTGAGTGCATGTATTACAATGTGCAAGGACCCGGGTTCGAGCCCCTAGTCCCCACCTGCAGAGGGAAAGCTTCATGAGGGGTGAAGCAGGGCTGCAGGTATCTCTCTGTCTCTCTCCCTATCAACCCCTTTCCTCTTGATTTCTGGCTGTCTCTATCCAATAAATAAAGATAATAAAAAAAATAATTATTAGTGATTTAATATTGATTTACAAAATTGTAAGATAACAGGGGTATAATTCTACACCTTTCTCATCACCAGAGTTCTGTGTCCCCATTCCCTCTATTGGAAACTGCAGTGGTTCTCCCAAGATCACAGATATGGGTTGGCTATTATTTCTATAAAATATATATATATATATATATATATATATATATATGCCCATTTTCTTCTTTCTTTCTTTTTTTTTTAACACAGAGAAATTGAGATGGGAGGGAAGATAGAGAGGGGAGAGAGAAAGACACCTGCAGACCTGCTTCACCGCAGGTGGGGAGCCTGGGGTTCGAACAGGGATCCTTGCACAGGTCCCTTCCAAACCGCCTACTGATCCACTTTTTTTTTTTTTATGGTCCCTGGCAGCAACATTTTGATGCTTCTCCAGGATTCCTCCAATGATACGATCATCTATTAAAACAATCCTGCTTCTTATGAGGGCTCTTAGAATTCACAATGAAACACAAGGGAAAAAAAAAAAGATCAATCAAAGGACAAAGGGAGAGCTCAGGAAATAGCATAGCAGTGTATGCACCAGTCTCTCATGCCTGATGCTCTGAGGACCCGGGTTCAAGCTCCAGCGCCGTGAGAAGCCAGAACTGAGCGGGGCTCTCCGCCTACACAAGGTCGAGGAGAGATGGATGAGGTTGTGCTGCATATACGTGGTGACGTCATCACGCCCGCTCCAAAGCCTTACATAGTTAAACGTCATGACGCAGACGAAGATGGCCCCGGGCACTAGAGAGCTGGGAATGAGCATGGCCCCCGAGGCGGGGCACCCATCTGGGGCGGGTCAGCCAGCTGTGTGTCTTGTGGGACGAGCTCAGGAGGTGCCCGGCATCGCTGCCACGGCATCGCGGGCCGCCATGGTCCTCCTGCCCCACTGTGGGCAGCGGCGAGGCGGAGGGCGGAGGCCCAGGTAAGCCGGCTTCGGGCAACGGTGCCAAGTGGTGCCTGCACCCCGGGCTGGTGTCTGCAGAGGGGCCCCTGTCTGCCCCCCACAGGCCGGCTGAGCCTCCTGCACCCAGGTCCCCTCGCAGAGCCCTGGGGCCCCCAGCCCGGCCCAGGGACACCTGCCCAGGCCCAGCTGTCGTCACAAGTGCTGGCTCAACACGGGGCACAGGATGCGGCGACAGGTCTGGACATTATTTGGAAAAATACGAGGTTCCCGTGTGTGTGTGTGTGTGTGTGTGTGTGTGTGTGTGTGTGTGATTATTATTATTAATTTCCTTTAAAAAAAAAACAAGTAGTATTGTCTTTTTAAAAAAAAAATTATTTTATTTATTTATTCCCTTTTGTTGCCCTTGTTGTTTTATTGTTGTTGTCGTTGTTGGATAGGACAGAGAGAAATGGAGCGAGGAGGGGAAGACAGAGAGGAGGAGAGAAAGACAGACACCTGCAGACCTGCTTCACCGCCTGTGAAGCGACTCCCCTGCAGGTGGGGAGCCGGGGTTCGAACCGTGATCCTTATGCCGGTCCTTGTGCTTTGCGCCACCTGCGCTTAACCCGCTGCGCTACACCCTGACTCCCAGTATTGTCTTTTTTTTAAAAAAAAATTATTTATCATTGGCTAGAGACAGAGAGAAATTGAGAGGGGAAGGGGAGATAGAGAGGAAGAAAGATAGACACCTGCTGCCCTGCTTCACCACTCGTGAAGCTCCCCCCTCCCCCCGCAGGTGGGGGACGAGGGGCTTGAACCCTGGTAATGTGTGCCGTGCACAGGTGCGCCATCACATGCTTGGCCCCTTAGTACTTTATTTTTACCAGAACACTGCCCAGCTAGCTATGCCACTACCTGGCCCCTATCACATTCCTTATTTTTTGATTGTCTGCTTCTTACAGGTCATTTTATTGTTGTTGTTATTATTATTATAACTACAGCACTGCTTAGCTCTGGTTTATGGTGGTGCTGGGGATTGAACCTAGGACTTTAGAGGCTCGGGCATGAGAGTCTCCTTGTATAACCATTATGCTGCCTACTCCCATAGTCCTGATTCCTTCTGCAGTTTTCTCATTTGGTCATCCAGGTACACAGAAGTGGGAGGAGAGAGAGAGGGGGGGGGTCTGGGTGAAGGGGTGAGGGAAGAGGACTTTGAACTCTGAAGGAATTCTACCCAGGAGCCCTTGGTGCGGCTGTGTTCTGCACTGACTGATAGACAAAAAGTGTCGGGAAATTGTGAGGATGTGGTTAGAGCTTGGCAGGGCTCACAAAGCACTGCATTCCTGATACTGTGGCCTATCTACATAATCATTGTTTTGCCTGAAAGATTCCCCACCCATTCCATTCCTACCTCAAGACCCTCCCTGCCTCCAGGGTATTATTAATCCTACCCGTGCAACAGTTGCTAAGGAAGTTCCTACCTTTCCAGCTTCCTTTTACCTTTCTCCACCCCTTTCCTAGCCATTCCCGTTTCCCGCTTGCCACTTTCAGGTCTACTTTTAAAAGCCTTGGCTCTCTGATCAATAAAGACATTGCATTGTCTAGCTGTGTTTGGTTCCTGAGTCATCTCCCTCATGGGACTGAGTGAGAAGCAGCCCAGGCTGGCTCCGGTCAAGTTCTCTCCAGCCCAGAGTAGGCGCCCAGGAAGAGGCACCCCCACACTAGCCTGGCAAAAGAGGTCTATTTATTTATCTAGCTGTACTGCTTTCTCCTTTGAGGAACTAAGTCGATGGACACGCATTGTGGTGATAGATATTTTCGTTTTCATGGGGTTGGGAGATGGCCCACATGGTAGAGCATTCACCTCACCATGCATGAGACCCTGGGTTCAACCCTGGCAGCACATAGGAATCCCATGGATGGCACTAGAGAATCTTCATGGGTGGTGGATTGGTGTCTTATAATCCCTCCTCCTTCTCCCTGCAAAAAAAAAAAAAAAAAGAAAGAAAGAAAGAAAGAAAAAAATTGGACTGGCATTCACTCAGAAGTATCATGTGAGCAGGAGGTTCTGAGTTCAGATGCTCTGTAAAATAAAATAAAAAATATTTTTCAAATTCATTGCTGACATATTTGTCTCATTATCACTTTTGCTGCTTTTTTCACTTTGCTTCTTTAGCATTGAAATTACTTCTCTCTCTTTTCATTTCTACCTTAAAAAATCATGCATTCTGTTTGCTCTCTGTTAGTGTTTATCTTTGAGATTTTATTATGTGTACAGAACTCAGAATAAATAGCATCACACTCTTTTCAAATGATATAGGCCATAGACTCCTTAAACTTTATTCACCATTTTTGTGAGTGATGATATTATTTCTCATATTTTGGTGCTGGGCTGCTTGTCCACTTAAAATTTAGATTTTATCATGGATTTTATAATAGATTTTATCTATTAGACATAAATTAAGGACATTTGATTTTACATGTTTATTTATACATTTCCTCACCCACCATAGCCTCTTCAACCGAACCCATCAAATTTCAAATCTTTCATCCAATTTTTAATCTGGGTTTACATTCTTGATGACTAAGACATATTCTATTTGGTTTTTGAAAATGGCTTTTGTATTTTATTTTAAAAGGCTTTTGTTGAAAGTAAAACATTTTTGGTTGCTAACTTCCACTGTTGCTGATACACCACTGTTGCTGATACACTCCATTTTATTGCTGTTTTTAGGGACTTGTTTTGTATTGTCTTGCATCCCTCCCTCTTTTTTTTTTTTTTTGACTTGCTGTCTTTGTTTTTGTTAATGTTTCTATGTGATATTAGTTTTCTTGTTTTTGTTTTTGAGAGTTATATTATTTGGGATTCATTGAGATAGTGAGTTTGAATATTCCCATGTACCAGACTTTTGACAATGACTCAGCTATTTGCTCTCTGAACATTTTCTCTCTCCCACTCATTCACTTCTTTCCTCCATAAATTTGAATTATAATGCTAGACTTTTTTTTCTTTTCTCTTGTTTTTCACATTTTATGCCTCTCATCTCTTTTCTGCCATTCAAAAATATTCAGATAAATATGCCATGATTATTGTCTTTCATCTAAGTCTAAACAACTTTTATTTCTGTTGTCTTTATAGAAATTCCAGTCTTTTGCAGATATAGAATTCAATTAGTTTATTTTGCAACGCATTTCATAATTTTACACCCACTTGCTCTCTCAATCTTATTGCTAATAACCTTTTTAGATTTGTGTGTGTGTGTTTTCTGATTTTCTACTTAACTGAGTCACACCTTTCTTACAGGCTTTTACATAACAGTTTCTGCAGACTGACTTCAAGTGCCTTTCCTTCAAAAGAATTTGCATTTCTCTCTGTGTGCCACAGATTTATAGTAAGTTAATTGCTTTTCTAAAGAGGCTTTAAAATTTTTTTTCCTTGTAGTGCAGACTCATTAGAACTTCAGTGTATAAACTTAATATGTGGGTTGCTTTTCTTCTGAGTCAAAAAGGGAGAGTTTCTTTTCTCCTCCTCCTCCTTCACCTCCTCCACCTCCTCCTCCTCCACCTCCTTCTCTCTCTTTTTGCAAGCCATTGTTTATTGGTAGTTAATAGTAATTTACAAGATTCTAAGATTACAGGGTATAGTTCCAACCACCAGAATTCTGTGCCCTCCAGCCCCTAACAATGACCATTATAGTTCTTACAAAGTCATAGAAACCTCTTTTTAAAATTTTGATCAACACCATCACCTTCAGTTCTATATGTTTTGCCCCAAAGGACATAATACTGTCTTTTTTGATTGTAGAGTAGTATATATTCCATAATTTCTTTTTTAATTTTTTATTATCTTTATTTATTGTATAGAGACCGTCAGAAATTGAAAGGGAAGAGGGAGTAGAGAAGAAGAGAGACAGACATACCTGCAGCACGGCTTCACCACTTAATGAAGCTTTCCCCCTGCAGGTGGGGACTCGGGGCTTGAGGTGGGAACCTTGTGCACTGTAACATGTGCAATCAGCCAGGTAGGTGCACCACCACCTGGCTCCCTGTTCCTAACATGTTTATCCAGTCATCTGTCCATAGATATTTAGTTCTTTGGCTATTCCAGATAATGCAGATATGAACCTGGACGGGGGGCATATGTCCCTTCGAATTAATGCTTGCATGTCCTTGGGATAAATGCCTAAGAGTGGTATTGCTAGACCATAAGGTAATTCCATATTTATTTGTGTAAGGGAGGAAAGTTTATTTTCCCTCCAGCCTAGGCCAAGGCCCTTTTCTCCAGGTTTCTCTCCAGCCACATCACACTGTGGGGGCAAGAGTCCGCAATCCCTTTATACTCTGTGCCCTGGTCATTCCTTTTCTCTTTTCTTTTGTGTTTAAATGAAACCACGGCCTAATCAGATTTTATCAGATGTCAAAGAGTGAAATTCAGACCCAAACTTATGTTTCTATGGATTCCTATTTTATGTTTGTTTTTGGTGTTTCAGAATGCCTCACTTGCTTGAAAACTTATTACTGAGGTGTGTGTGTGTGTGTGTGTGTGTGTGTGTGTGTGTGTGAGTGTGTGTGTGTGTGTGTGTGTGTGAGAGAGAGAGAGAGACTGAGAGAGACTGAGAGGGGCTGGGGGATGTGAATATTTCCCTCAGCATTTTCAGTGGAGTTAGTTTTAATTTGGCATATCTGAAAGCTATATTTTCTCCTCTACTGTTTCTTTTTGTCAGATTCTCCTCTCTAATTCAGAGTTTCCTGTCCTGATTAACCAGTTCAGGCGGCCATAGATCACTGCTTCAGATGATTCCCTTTCACCCTTTTATCAAAATGAACTTGTAGCCCTTCCAATGAGGTAAATAAACAGGTCCAGAGAAGTAGTAAGTAAAGTTAATAATAATACCACGTACAGAGAAAGCTGCTGGGATTAAAGCTCATGGGTTCCAGTAGGGCTTTTCATCCCTAGGAAATGTCTCCCTCAAGCATATTCTAGGGCACGGGGATCATGGGAGGCGACATGCTAACCTGCTTCACTGTGTGCACTTACCCTTCAGATCCAATCTGTTACGTATTTTCTGCTTGAGGTCTTGTTGGGCCTAAAATATGAGCTGAATTCACAAACAGAAGAGAGTTTTAAGGAGTCCGATGTATTTGTGAGAAATATATTTTGTTGCTTTTTTTTTTTTTTTTTTTTTTTTTTTTTTTTTTTTTAACCAGAGCATTGCTCAGCTTTGGTGATTGAACCTGACATATCTGAGCCTCAGGCACTAAAGTCTCTTTGAATAACCATTATGCTGTCTCCCCAGTCCCTTTTTTTTTTTTCTCTTTTTCTTTTCTTTTTCCTTTTATTCCCTCCTCCTTCTTCTTTCTTCTTCTTTTTATCCCTGGGCTTTTGGTGCTTCTTTGAGACTGACTGAAATGGATGTGCCTTGTTCTGCCTGCTCCCACATGTGTGGAGAACATGTTCTCTGCCATTACTGCATCTGTCCTCATGACTCTCTGTGAGATGCAGCAAAGAGAATCTTGGTACTGTAGCCTTCTCCTCCTGGCACGGAGATGGAATCTGAAGTCATGGCTAATTTCCTTGCCAGAATTGTTCTGGTAGCAGGACAGATGCTGTGTACCAGCTTTCTGTCTGCTTTTCTCTTGCTGACACGTGAGAAAATGAATTTGGAAGTAAGAGCCAAGAACGAAGCTGGTGGGTGAACTTGATCAACTTAAATGTGACCATATCGGCATTTTATTTTCCTTTTTTTTTATAAAGATTTATTTGTGACATAATTTAATTTATTGGTGACTTATATTGATGTATAAAATTATATGATGATAGTATAGTACTGCACCATTCCCACCACCAGAGTTCTGTGACCCGTTGCCCCATCAGTGATTCTCCCAAGGTCACAGATATGGGTTGAGTCTTCTTTCTTTCTTCTTCTTCTTTTTTTTTAATGTTTATTTATTCTCTTTTGTAGCCCTTGTTTTATTGTTGTAGTTATTATTGTTGTAGTTTTTGGATAGGACAGAGAGAAATGAAGAGAGGAGGGGAAGACAAAGAGGGGGAGAGAATGACAGACACCTGCAGACCCCTGCTTCACCATCTGTGAAGCAATGCCCCTGCAGGTGGGAAGCTGGGGGCTTGAACTGGGATCCTTACGACTTATTTCTATAACTGTCTGTCTATATTTATACATATATGCTCAGGGGCTTATTTTCCACTGGGACACTTTCTATCTCATGGACACTGACTTCAAGGCAGGTATTAGCTTCCTAGTCTGGTTTATGACACAGTGTAATAAATATAAAAGGGCAATTATCTGGAAAGCAAGTTTAAAAACCTTCATTTCTTCAGAGGCAACAACTGTGGGTCTGTTTTTATAAGCCTATAATTTGTGTGATCTGTTTTGATACTGAGGTTTAATTTTTCAAATCAAATCTTCTGTAGTTAGGAGTGAAATATTCAACTGTACCAGCATTAGTATTTAGAGGAAAACCCGACCTTTGCTGTCTTGTATGTGAAATGTGAGTCGGTCCTCAGCTGAGACTATTAAAGCTGCAGAAAAGAGCCGTTCCCTCAGGCAGGTGTCGATGTAGACGTGGCAGTTAAAACCTGACAAGGGAATGGATTATATTCACTTCATGTTTTAGCTTGACAAATTATAAATACCGTTGTTTTGGGGGTTGGGCGGTAATGCAGTGGGTTAAGCGCACGTGACGCAAAGTGCAAGGACCAGCGAAAAGATCCCAGTTCGAGCCCCCGGCTCCCCACCTGCAGGGGAGTCGCTTCACAGGCAATGAAGCAGGTCTGCAGGTGTCTGTCTTTCTCTCCCCCTCTCTGTCTTCCCCTCCTCTCCCCATTTCTCTCTGTCCTATCCCAACAACGAACGGCATCAACAATAACAATAATAATAATGACCACAATAAGGCTACAACAACAAGGGCAACAAAAAAGGGAAAAAATGGCCACCAAGAGCAGTGGATTCATAGTGCAGGCACTGAGTGAGCCCCAGCAGTAACCCAGGAGGCAAAAAAAAAACGTCATTTCTTGCATCTGTATATAGTGGCCAAAACTGAAGGATGTGCCAGCAAAGCTCCTATTAATTACAAATTATTTATTATTTTTTTTTCACAAGAAGCAGGGAAAGGTAGAGAGAGGCCAGAGCATCAAGCATTTTGCAGAAAATAGCGTTTGCATAATTCATACTGTTTACAGGGCCCGAGAACAGCTAAACTTAAGATTTCAGCTGACCTGTAACATCTGGCTTCAGCCATGTCTTTTTTTTTTTGAAGTAGGATGATAAACATTTTGAAATTCAGAAAGCCTCATTCCCTGATTTTTTTTTTTCATTTTTATTTATAAAATGAACATTCCCTGAATTTTGACTGTGGCTGGATTCCAAAGTGCTGATGATACTGAGTACCGAGAAATGACATTAGCGTAGGCTTCCGTGACTTCTTTTCCTCTCAAAAAGAATCATGTCTCTAACGACTATTTATTCAGAGCACTTTGAACAGTCTAGCAGTAGAGCAGAAGGCCAACTGAAAGGGAAAAAAAATATATCCTAATCTATGTCTCATTTCCAGGGAACATGAGACCATCCTTCAGATTTGAAGTGAGAAGACTTTAAACAGGAGCCAATAGCAACATCTGCTCTCGAGTAGTCCTGAGCCAGAACCAGCTCTTTCTCAGAGTTGAGAAAGTACAACTGTCCCCTCCTCTCATTCCTCATTTCATCATCTCCTGCAGCTGGGCACAGCCAGAAGAACTACTTTGTAATCATTCTAACTTATCTATAAGCAGGACATTTGCAAAGTTCCTGAAGAACTCATCCTCATAGATTTGTAGCTCAATTAAGTGGATTCAGTTAGCATAGACAGACAAACTGGAGAGCGGAGAGAGAAGGCTCCACTTTCCAAAGACACTCGGACCAAGTGTACTTATTTTTAAAAGCCTCCTTTCTTTGCCCCGACTAATGCGAGTCTTTTCAGAACACGTGGAAAGGAAGCTTCATACACGAGGGGCACCGTGACTAACTGTAGTTAATTTTGCAGACTCCAGTGTCTTCATTTTCTTTTTCAAGAAGATGAGTTTAGGATCTGAACACACTAACACTTAAAAGACTGAAAACTTGTTAACTTATGGATCCAGATGGCAGGGGGGAAGAAATGGAGCTTTAAAAATTGATTCAGTATCAGTTTATGACATTGTATGATTTTAGGAGTGTAGTTTCGTACCTATATGTGTGTATTTGACTTACTGTGCCCACCTTCCAGCTTTGTGGGGTATGTAAGGCATAAAGAGAACCAGTGGAGATCATATTTGAGATCAAATTTGGTCTCAGATGCAGTGGTGACTTTTGTATATGTGACTTTGTGTTTCTCAACCCTCACTCATAAGGAAGGTTCCGAGAAGAAAATAAAAGACTGAAATATTAAAAAAAATTTTTTTATTATCTTTATTTATTGGATAGAAACAGTCAAATTGAAAGGGTAGGGAAGACAGAGAGGGAGAGAGAAAGAGAGACAGCTACAGCCCTGTTTAACCACTTGCAAAGCTTTCCTTCTGCATGTGGGGACCTGGGGGCTCGAACCCTGGTCCTTGTGCACTATAACATGTGCGCTCAACTAGGTGCGCCACCATCCGGTCCCAAGACTGAAATCTTTTTTTAAAAATGAAAGTTGGGGAGAGAGAGAGGAGACCTAAAAGATGGTAGGCCTTTAACTTTTGTGTATAGGGATGTCCTAATAGGGTTGTTATTGCAAAGGAAAAGGAGAAGGATCTGCCTTAAATAAATTTCCTACAAAAGGCATTACACACACACACACACACACCCCTGATATATCGACATCAGTTTTATCCATGAGGACAAAGAGAAGGACACAGCCTTACTTCAGCTCATAAGCTATGATGTGGCGTTTTCAAGAAGTTATTCAAGATCACATGGCAGGTAGAATTGCCTGGATGACTCAGCCCACTTATCTCTCCTTCCCCATCCCTATCAGGCTTTAAAAGACAAACACCCAGACAAGTGATCATTATATTCACGTCTTAAAACTGCATTATGCATGGATGCCAGCAGAATGGACTGTCATTTGTTATTGAATTTAAGGCTATAAAAGAGAATCAACTCTCTCCCTGCCTTCCCCCCAATACAGACAAATGCTTCTAATTCTCCTGGAAAAGCTAAAGAAAGAGGCATAGCCACAGAGTGAGCTTCCCTTCCCTGCAGATTTCTGTAACGGAGGGGCTCCAGTTGAGTTGCCTAGCCCATATATTATAACACCCACAGCAGGGTAGCCTCTCTTCTGCTGTTAAAGTTATTAATGCAGTTACTATTGAGAATTCTATTAGCTGCATGCTTGGCTAAGGATATGAGTTTATCTTCACAATACCCCTGCAAGGCAGACAGGTGATGACTTTTATTAACACCATTTTCGTGATGAAGGAACCAGAAAAAAAAGAAATGCAGAGGCTTTGCCAGCTGACGGCAGCAGATCTAAAGCAGAATTGAGTGTAGAACTCCAGGCATTTCAGTTGTGGGTGTATACACACTTTGGCAGTGAGTCACATCACGGCATGGGTTTTGGGGACAGAATCTCTCTTGTTAAGAAAGATTTTCTCCAAAGTCAAAAAGAAAAAGAAAAGAAAAATCTTAAAGATGGTAGGCCTTTGACTTTTGTGTATAGGGATGTCCTAGTAGGCTTGTTATTGCAAAGGAAAAGGAGAAGGATCTTCCTGAAATAAATTTCCTACAAAAGGCATTTTAATATTGACCCATTAATCATAGAGAAATGTTACCCAATATTCACAGCATGTCATTCGGAGTTTGTTTTGCTTCTTCCAGATCGGAAAGATTTAGAATAGTAATTCCAAGTTTTTCAAGGAATGAAATCTCTGCCCAAGTGCCAGAAGTAACCGTCCCTTGACTCAGCGCTGTGGTTTAAGCACAAGCATAGAAAGCAGGTGTCTGTCTCCTTGGTCTGGCTTAGTCAGCCCTCAATGATCTGTTCTAAATTCTCTTCTGATGCATGCATTTGCTGCATAGGGACATAATCTAAACTCCACACAAAGCACCCTCTTCCTCAGTGCATGCACTGCCCAAACACCTCTGCCTTCATACATTTGATTTATAGTAAGTTCTCACTTAATGCTGGCAGTACATTCTTGGAAACTCTGATTTTTTTTTTTTCCAAAGAAACAATGAATACTGAAAGAGGGCCCTCCAGTAACAGTTGCAATTGTCTTTTTGTCATTAATGTTGTAATGAAAGAACTTTGAGAGGTAGGATGCACTATTTAAGGACCTGCTGTATGTTTCCCCATCCACCAGAGGAGACTTTCTCTTGTTCATCTCCATGTGGAGGGGCCCTCTTTGTACTTAAAACACCTGCTATGAAATACAAGCATTCCTGAATTCGAGAACTGCCATGGCAGGGTCACTTTCTCTTTTACTTCTCAGACTTCTCAGTGGCTTGTCAATCTTTGAAACATAAAAACTGTCGCAGTTTATTAAATTTTTTGTGAGAATTAAGATTTTGCTTTGTAAGTAGAAAACATTTAGGAAGGCTTCTCTTGCTCCACCATCTTTCTTTCTTTCTTTCTTTCTTTCTTTCTTTCTTTCTTTCTTTCTTTCTTTCTTTCTTTTTTTTTATGCCTTCAGGGTTCTCACTGGGGCTCCGTGGCTGCATCATGAATCCACTGCTCCTGGGAGCCGTCTTCTCCATTTTTGTTACCCTTGCTGTTTATTGTCGTTGTTATTATTGTTGTTATTGCTGTCGTTGTTATTGCACAGGAGAGAGACAAATCTAGAGAGGAGAGGAAGATAGAGAGGGGAGAGAAAGCTAGACACCTGCAGACCTTCCTTACCACTTGTGAAGCGACCCCCTGCAGATGGGGAGCCCGGGGCTCCAACTGGGATCCTTATGCTTCCCGCCATCTGCACTTAATCCACTGCACTACTACCCGACCCCCTCAACCATTTTTTTTTTAAATGATGAAATGTTGAGCAAATAAATATTATTTTTTAAGGTAAGGAAAGTTTATGACAAAGATAGCCATTAACATTACTACTGGTTCAAAATTAAAACAAACAAGAAAATTGCCTCCATATTTTAGACCACATACAGAAATCATTTTTAAATGGCTAGAGACTAAAATTTGCTATTCTTCTGAAGACAGAATGAGTGTCTATCTTCATGACTTCAGTTTGGAGTGAATGTCTTTCTTCTTTTTTTTTTTTTCAATCATTTGTATTGAGGTTAATGGTTCACAGTGCGTTCATTGACATATAGGCACAAGCTCTCATCTGTGACAGTTCTCTGCAGAACACTTGGGGTGTTTTGACATCATCATGCACCAGGACCCCAAGGCTGTCTTCAGTCCCCCATTCCTCCTCCTTCCCCAGAGCCCTTTGCTTTGATGCAATGTTGTGTTCCCCCTGCCTGTCCCTACTTATTAACCCCCCTCTATCAGTAAGATTATTCAGTATTTGGCCTTCTCATATTGGCGTATCTCACTTATCATCATGTCTTCAAGTTCCATCCAACATGATGTAAATGAGACAACTTTATCATTTTCAATAGCTGAGTGGTAAGTAGTCCATTGTGTACGGATACCGCAATTTTTTTTTACTTATTATTTTATTTATTTATTTTTAAATGTTTTTTTTATTTTTTATTGTTGCGGTTACTGTTGTTGTTATGGATGTCATTGTTGTTGGATAACACAGAGAAATTGAGGGAGAAGGGGAAGAAAGAGAGGGGAAGAGAAAGATAGACACCTGCAGACCTGCTTCACCGCTTGTGAGGTGACCCCCCCCTCGCAGGTGGGGAGCAGGGGGCTCGAAGTGAGATCCTTATGCTCGTCTTTGCGCTTAACCCAGTGCTCTACTGCCCAACCCCCCCACACACAATTTTTGTTTAACTGCTCATCCATCTTTTGTTGGACATGTGGGTTGTTTCTATGTTTTGGCTAGTGTAAGTTGTACTGCTATAAATAGAGACGTACAAAATGTCTCTTGGTAGTTGCTTTTATTCCCTTTGGGCGAATCCCCAACAGAAGTTGCTGAGTCAGAAGGTAGGCCCATTTTTAGTGTTCTGAGAAATCTTCAGACTGTTTTCCACAGGGGTTGGAGCAATTTACCCTCCCACGAGCAGTGCAGAAGGGCACCTTTTTCTCCACATCCTTTCCAACGCTCATTGTTAATGTCCTTTCTAATATTTGACATTCTCACAGGTATGTAAGGTGGTATCTCATTGTCATCTTTATTTACATTTCTCTGATAATCAGTGACCTCATACATGTTTTGATGTGTCTGTTGGCCCTCTGCGTCTCTTCCTCTGTGAGTTTCTGTCCATGCCCTCGTTACATTTTCTAATGGGGTTGAATTTTTTTTTTTTTTTTTTTTGGTGCTCAGTTCACTGAGTTCTTTTTGTACGTTGGTCGCTATTCCTTTATCTAAATTATATGGCATAAAGATCATCTCGCACATGGTGTGGTGTCTTTCTGTTAGGGTGATGGTACCCTTTGCTGTGTAGAAGCTTTTCTGTTTGATGTCCCATTCATTGACTTTTTTGTTTTCTTTCCTGTTAGGCTTGAGTCTTTGAAGAAATTTCTGAAGCATAGATCATAGAGTATTCAACCAATGTTTTCTTCTATGTATTTGATAATTTCTGGTCTAATGTTCATGTCTCTGATCCAACTTGGAAATGATTTCTGTGTACAGTGATATGTGGTAGTTCAGTTTCATTTGTTTGCATGTTTCAATCCAGTTTTTCTCAACACCACTGTTGAAGAGACTCTCCTTTCTCCATTTAATGTTACCCTTTATAAAAATTAGTTGTTGGCAAGTTTTCCATAGGTGTGGACTTATCTCTAGGCTTTCAGTTCTGTACCACTGGTCTGTGTGTCTGTTTTGGTTCCAGGACCATACAATTTTGACTACAGTAGGTCTGTAGTATAGTTTGAGGTTAGGGAGTGTGACTTCTCTATCCTTGTTTTTTTTCCCTCAAGATTGCTTCTGCAATCCTAGAGACTTTCTGGCTCCAGATAAATTTCTGTAGCTTTTGTTCTGCTCTTTTAAAGAAATTTAGTGGTACTTTGATGGGGATAGCATTAAATCTGTATATGGCCCTGGGTATAATGGTCATTTTGACTGTGTTAATTCTTCCAATCCAAGAGCATGGGGTATTCTTCCATTTCTTTGTGTGTCTTTCTGTTGCCTTGAAGAGTGACTTATAGTTTTCATATTATTCCTAAGTATTTGATTTTTTTTTTTGGGGGGGATGTCTTCTTCTTCGACTTTCCTATTTGCATAGAGGAATGCCACTGATTCTTGTATGTTGACTTTGTAGCCTGCCACTTTACTGTATTGTTCAGTCATTCCCAGGAGCTTTCTACTGCGTCCTCTGGGATTTTTCTCTATAACAACCATATCATCTGCAGATAGTGACAGTTTCACTTCTTTTCTCCCAATCTGGAATCCCTGTAATTCTTTTCCTCTTGCCTAGTTGCTCTGCCTAGGACTTCCAACACTATGTTGAGCAGTAACGCTGATAATGATGGGCAGCTCTGTGGTGTGCCTGGCCAGAGAGGGAAAGCTTTCGGTTTCCTGCCATTGAGTATGATGCTGGCTGTAGGTTTGCTGTATACTCAACTAGTTTGAAGAACTTTTTATCTATCCTCATTCTTTTCGATGTTTTGATCATGAAAGGATGCTGGATCTTGTCATAGGCTTTCTCTGCCTCTATGAAAATCATCATCTGTTTTTTTTTCCTGTTGTTATTGTGGTGAATCACATATATGATTTTACGTATGCTGAACCAGCCTTGCATATCCTATGGGATAAAGCCCACTTGGTCATGGTGCACAATCTTTTTTTTAATTGTTTTTTTAATTTTTTATTGCTTTAATTATGATCAGTAAGTCCATTGGATAAGAGGGGTACAATTCCACACAATTACCACCACCAGAGTTACACATCCTATCTCTTCCATTGAATGCTTTCCTATTCTTTATCCCTCTGGGAGTATGGAACCAGGATCATTATGGGGTGCAGAAGGTGGAAGGTCTGGCTTCTGTAATTGCTTCTCGCTGGACATGGTTGTTGACAGGTCTACCCATACCCCTAGCCTGTCTCTATCTTTCCCTAGTGGGGCAGGCATCTGGGGAGGTGGAGTTCCAGGACACATTGGTGAAGTCATCTGTCCAGGGAATTCATGTTGGCGTCATGATAGCATCTGCAACTTGGTGGCTGAAAAGCATTAAGATATAAAACAGAACAAATTGTTTAATAATCAGGAACCTAAAGGTAAGAACAAAGCAGAAGAGATTTGGGGGTCTCCATTTTGGAAGAAGCTAGGAAATCTATTTTAGGTATCTTCCAAGGGGCCCATGACTTTACTAATTTTTGCCTGAGCCCAATAGCTAACATGTAGGTGGGCTAAAGGTATTGTCTGGGGAGATGGTGTCAGAGTTGGAAAAAGGACTAGAAAGCTGGATTAGGGTAGAGAGTAGCTCCCAAATATGGGCAAGTCTATAAATACCATTAACTATAACCCCCATCCATCTGACCTGGGACCCATATTCAGCAAGGAGCCTGTGTGCCCTCTGCATCCCTGTAGGTCTAAGCTTGCATTCTGTGGTCACAGCTAGGAACATTCTAGGCTTCATTTCAGGACCAGTCTTCCTCATGTGACAGAGCATGCTGACCCAGTCTCCCTTCAGAGAGTGGGGCGGTCCTTACCATTGCTGTTCTACACTGAGGGTAAGGTCCCTGAAAAGCCCATAAGCAGGTCCACGATGCCATTCCTGTTGGAGATGACCAGCAGTGGTGGAGAGAGGGATCTGCCAGAGGTCTGGCCCATCATATCTGTGTAGGAATCCTGGGATTCCCTGACTTGGGCCCCGGATGATGAGGTGGTCTGGTAATGATCAAAAGAGCCATCATTGAAGTGTGCCGCTCTCTTGCCCTTCTCCAGTTTTTGTAGTCCTTACTTTATCTGACAAGGGTGCCTTAGTGATTGAGGGAAGTGAAGCAGGAAGTGGGTAAGGAGAGTATCTAGGTCTAAATAGAAAGTATTTGACTAAGTGCTTTATGGTGTCTTGTTTTAGGCCTTTCTGTTTGCTCGCTGCACTTATCAAGTCACTGCAAACTACTGTGTACTTTTATTTTTTTCTTTTTATTTATAAAAAATATACCTTTATTTTAAGGTATCTATTTCCCTCTAATTTATGGATACATGTGCACACATGCCCTATCTCATGGGCCCTGGTCTACATCTGGGTTCTGTGGCTTTGCCAAGAAGTAGATGCCCAGCCTTCTTAGTGTACTGCTGTGCTCAACTCAGCCATTTTTTAATGTAGATTCTTCACATATTTCTGTTTTAAAGTGCTCTTATTTTTAAATTTATTTTTAATATATTTATTGGGAAGAGACAGACATTGAGAGAGGAGGAGGGGATAGAGGCACATGCAACACTGTTGGAGGCTATTTTTTCCCCTTTTGTTGCCCTTGTTATTTATTGTTATTGTTATTATTATTGTTGTTGATATTGCTGTCATTGTTGTAGGATAGGACAGAGAGAAATGGAGAGAGGAGGGGAAGACAGAGAAGGGGAGAGAAAGACAGACACCTGCAGACCTGCTTCACCGCCTGTGAAGCGACTCCCCTGCAGGTGGGGAGCAGGGGCTCGAACCGGGATCCTTATGCCGGTCCTTGCGCTTTGCGCCACCTGCGCTTAGCCCGCTGTGCTACCACCCAACTGCTGACACTATTTTTTTAAAAATAGTTATGTATTCCCTTTTGTTGCCCTTGTTGTTTTATTGTTATAGTTATTATTGTTGTTGGATAAGACAGAGAGAAATGGAGAGAGGAGGGGAAGACAGAGAGGGGGAGAGAAAGACACCTGCAGACCTGCTTCACCACCTGTGAGGTGACCCCCCCTGTAGGTGGGGAGCCGGGGGCTCAAACCAGGATTCTTATGCCAGTCCTTGTGCTTCACACCATGTGCACTTAACCCACTGTGCTACCACTCCACCCTTTACATTTTTCTTACAAAAAGGAGGTAGAATGAGCCCTGAAGTGCTATGGGTATTCTTTGCAGGATGCAGAAGGGCTACTGTGTCTAGGAGCAAACAGCACTGTTTGGTGGGTCTAGTTATTTTTTACTAACTGCTACTTATTTGTTCTATTTGCTCCTTCACCCACTAAATACACGTTAGGATTTGAAAATTTTCAAAGCAGTTGCTAACACATCTGACATTATTATCTCCGGGGCTTTATTCCGTGTTCTCCAGCTGACTGTTTAAAATTTCATCCACATACCAATCTCATTCCTGAGATTCCCCTCAAGGGTGCTTTTCAGAAAGGTTAAAAGATTTATGTCGAGAGGGGGTAGTGGTACTGAAAGAAACAGAGCAAACATAAGAAGGATGAGGAAACTGAATTCTTCTACAAAAAAAAAAAATGTGTAGCTGAAGTTTTAGGGTCAAAATGTGTAGCTGAAGTTTTAGGGTCAGAAGGAAAATAACCATAGTGAGATAGTGAGACTAGAAGGGCTGTCGCCCCCAAACTCATTGTGGACATGCGGCTGTTGCCCCCAAACTCATTGTGGACATGCAGCTGTCGCCCCCAAAGTCATTGTGGACATGCGGCTGTCGCCCCCAAACTCATTGTGGACATGTGGCTGTCGCCCCCAAACTCATTGTGGACATGCGGCTGCGCGGCGTGAGGAGCTCGTCAGACTAGACGAGGATGGGATGCTCTGGATGGCCCCAACACCTTCAGTCTGCTTCATTCTGTTGGACAGTCTGTTCATCCGGCTTCAAATAAGATCACACAAGCCAGCATCCTGAATATGATGGAGGCCTCCTGGTTTGGCAGGTGAGAACCCCTGTCTCAATAGAGTGTGCAGTTGGGTGGCGCCTCACGCTCTGGGGGTTCAGATCCTGGTGGCAGCATGATGACCCTTGACCTCCCAGTCATCTTCCCTGTCCACCTTCCCTGGACATGGATTCCAGACTCTCTGTCACAAAGGGTAGGCATCCAGACAAAGCAGTCAACTCAGCTGGACTTAAAGGGGGAAGGAGTCTCCTTGGATCTGCAGAGGTGATTCCCCGGTATCTAGCACAGCAGACACAGCAGACACTTCTCTCTGCACCCCCCCCCCCCCACGCTGCCCTGATTAGAGGCCACAGAACCAACGTGAAGACTGCAGCCACAGCCCTTAATTTTAACTCACACTAATTTACCTAACACAAACATTTGACTCACACACATAGAAAAATTGAACTCACATGTGCAAAGACCAGGGTTTGAGCCCCCACTCCCCACCTGCAGGGAGGATGCTGCTTGAGTGGTGAAGCAGGTCTGTAGGTTTCTGCCTTTCTTTCTCTCTCTCTCTCTTATTCTATTCTATCTTCCTTGCTCCTTTCAATTTCCCTCTGTCCTACTAAATACAATAGAACAGTTGGAAGGAAGGAAGGAAGGAAGGAAGGAAGGAAGGAAGGAAGGAAGGAAGGAAGGAAAGGAGGGAGGAGGGATAGAAGGAAAGGAAAGAAAGGAAGGAAAGAAAAGAGGAAAAAAAATGGCCACCAGGAGCACTGCATTCATAGCGCCGGCATTGAGCCCCATCTATAACCTTGGTGGCAATTAAAAGAAAAATTGTACTCACAGGAAAGCTGGTGGAGAAATGAAAACAAAACAAAACACGAAGTGCGACTTCCTGTCTTTTCTGTCATCATGTAGAATTAAAACTCCCCTCCCCCGTGTGTGCTACATCACTGTGTCACTGTCCTAGCCCCACCTGGCCCACATGCTCAGAGCACTGGGCCTCGCGGCCAGCTGAATCTACAGCAGCAGATATGCACATTTCAGGGTCTGGTAGCCAGGAGCTCTGGGCAGAGATGTGCTTCTCTTTCTTGAGCCAGCCTTCTGTTAATTCTAACAGATGCTCTAGTGCATCTTCTAAGCCCCATGTTCCTTACCTTTTAGAAAACAAACATGAATAAAACTACCCCTGCAAGTCCTTCTTTATAGCTTCTCTCATTTTTTAATATAGATTTTATTTATTTTATTTTTGAGAGAGATGCAGAGAGAGACACACACACAGAGAAACACCAGAGCACTGCTCAGCTCTGGTTTATGGTGGCATTGGGGATTGAACCCAGAACTTTGGACCCTCAGGCATGAGAGAGTATTTGCATAACCATTATTCTATCTCCCCCACATGCTTCTTTTATTTTTGAGAAAACTTGCAGAGTCCAATCTGTCTGCCCAGTGCAGTCCTTAGAGATATTGCTTCTATTAACAAAAAAAAAAAAAAAAAAGAAAGAAAGAAGGACTAATTCATTTCATCCTTACTCCATTTCTGTGGCATCAAGGGGTCATGATGCCGGTTTACCTGGGGGAGAAACTGAGGCCGAGAAGCTTTTCTCTGACAAAGCAGCTGATGTGGGTTCCTGGGAGAGAGTTCATACTCTGAGGTCACACCGGGGGTTGTGACACTGTGAAGCCACTGTGACAAGTCTTCTCCTCCTCCTCAGCCATCCTTCTGATGGTTTCTCCTCTGCTCAGATGTGAGCCCTGGCCAGAGAGGACACTCCCTGGGGTAGCCTCCCGAGGTAGAGGCATCTGCCAGAGAGAAGTCCTCAGCACCCCAGAACTCTGAGGGCAGAGGTGCGGGCTGTGCTCTAGCAGGCAGTTCTGCTAACAGCAAGCCAACCTCCTCTCAACAAGGAGGCGTCCAGATTTCACGTCTGGTCTAGAACACACTGGTGGCTTGAGTGTGGCTGGTCTTGCTGCTACTGTTGGAAAACTGAATTCAGTAGCCAGAAGACCAGAGCTCTGAACCCAGCCTGGGAACTCCTGGTTGTCTTCATTGGTTTTCTTTCCCTCAGTAGGTTTGACTTCCATAACTGCGTCCAGAGTTCATCTGCACCCGGCTTATTTACACAGTGAGACCGCCCTGAGCAGTGGAAGGCTTCCGAAAGCATGGGGGAGCCAGTGAAAAAGCTCTGCTTTGCCTTGAGTGTGACTCAGGTTCAGACCTGGCCACCACCAAAGGAAGGAAGCTTTGGCACTGTGTTTTCTTTTTAAAAGATTTTATTTATTTATTCATGAAGATAGAAGGAGAGAGAGAGTGAGAGAGCAAGAGCGAGAGCGAGAGAGAGGGAGAGATAGAAAGAAAGAACCAGACATCACTCTGGTACATGTGCTGCCGGGGATTGAACTCAGGACCTCATGTTTGAGAATCTAATGCTTCATCCACCGTGCCACCATGGCATGTGTTTTCTTTCTCTCCAATAAGGAAAAGAAAATGACAGAGGGCCGGGTGGTGACGCACCTAGTTGAGTGCTCACGTTCCAGTGTGCAAGGGCCCAGGTTTGAGCCTCCCGTCCCCACCTGTAGGGGGGAAAGCTTTGCAAGTGGTAAAGCAGGGCTGCAGGTGTCTCTCTGTCTCTCTCCCAATCATTCCCTTTGATTTCTGGTGGTCTCTATTCAATAAATAAATAAAGATAGTACAAAATTTAATAAAAGGAAAGTGATGGAAATCAGGCCCCCAATAATCTTCAGTAGGAGGTATCCTTTAAAAGCACTCAAAGGACCCCCCCCCTTTTATTGTGCTGCCCTGTGCTTATAGGGCATATATACTATGTCACCACCTCTCAATAAACACAGAGGGCTCTTCCCATTTCTTGTAAGTTACAGCTTTTTAAAAAAAATTTATTTATTTTGCCTCCAGGGTTATCAATGGGGCTTGGTGCCTGCACTATAAATCCACTGCTCCTGGCGGCCATTTTTTCCATTTTGCTGTTGTTGTTATTGTTGGATAGGACAGAGAGAAATGGAGGGAGGAGGGGAAGACGGGGAGAGAAAGACAGACACCTGCAGACCTGCTTCACTGCTTATGAAGCATAACCCCTGAAGGTGGGGAGAGGGGTCTTAAACTCAGGTCCTTGAGTGTGGTAATAGGTGTGCTTAACCAGGTGTGCCAGTTACTACTCTTTATAGTTCAGAAATTCCTGGTGTCTTCCTAAGTCACTGGAGACCCAGTGGCAAGAACGGGGTCCTGAGCTGTCTATCTCCCACCTGTCTGGTCCTCTGAGCAGCAGCTGACCTAGAGTGGAAGACACTGGTCTCACTCATTGTAAGAGCTAGAAAGGGACAGTGTCACATGTCTCCATAAGGCATCCAACATCAGGCATCCAACAAAACTCAGCAGAAATGGATTTTTCTTTATTATTATTATTTTTTAAATTCCTTTTGGCGTTGGTCAAACTAGTAGGGACTCACATATTTTGAATTGCTTAGTGTACCTAATATTGTATTTCTTTAAAATCTAATCTTCTAATTTTTGCTCTAGGGAGAACTGTATGAAATTTTCATTGACAAATACGTTTCCCCTGATTTCCTTTCATGTGAAAAGAAAAGAGACACATCGCATTTATCGGTACTGAGGGCTTATAGGGCTTTCCCCTAGCACGCAGCCCAGATACTGACAGATGCCCTGCAGCAACCACTGAACACTCCTCCCCCCGCCCAGAAGAGTAGCCAGACTGAGGAGCTAGGGCAGGGGGAAAAAAGAAGTTGACTTTCTAAATGAAAGGACAGGATGTCAGGGATTGATATTAGCATATTCTTTCTATCTCAAGTTTTATCAGTTTGGAAATCTGTGTTTTGTTCATGTCCTGTAAACACATCTTGTGCTTTATCTCTGTAATGAAGCGTCTCCAGATACACGCTCATCCAGGACTGTGGACCCAGCAGCTTGCCATTATCTCACTGATCCTGGAGTAAGCCAAAGGCAAACAGGCACATTGCTGAGCTGCTGTTTCCCAAGCAGCCAGAGAATGTCAGAGATAAAGAGGTTTCCCTGAACGCTAGCACTCAGAATCCTGCTTTCACAGTGAATGTCTGTTTCTAATGATTTTCCAACCCCAGTCATATGTAGCATTTGAGTCCATAGCTTGCCTCTGTTTGGAATTTAAAAATGAAGGGAGCCGGGCGGTAGTGCAAAGCACAAGGGCCCCGCTGGGTTAAGGATCCCAGTTTGAGCTCCCCCCCCTCCCCACCTGCAGGGGAGTCGCTTTACAAGCAGTGAAGCAGGTCTGCAGGTGTCTGTCTGTCTCTCCCCCTCTCTGTCTTCCCCTCCTCTCTCCATTTCTCTCTGTCCTATCCAACAATGACAACATCAACAACAACAATAATAGCTACAATAATAAAACAAGGGCAACAAAAGGGAATAAATCAATAAATATTAAAAAAAATTCCCTCTTATCCCAACTCTCCCCTGCCCCATCCCCCTAGTAATGATGGCAATAATTAACTATTGCTGATAGAAACTCTCTCTTCAGTTTCTTGGGAAATGCCCAATGTCATATGAAGCACTGGTTTTCATCACTTAAGTGAATTTTCACAAATGTGTCATTAGTGGCTACATTTTTTTTTTCCTTTCCATTTTCTGGGAAATGTGTGGAGGTCCTAGAGAGGCCACACTACTTATGTCACAGAGTCGGCAGTGGGTGAGCCTGTGACATGGAGGAGGACTTCCTTCACCTGGGCCGGAAAGCAAGGTCAGTCAGTCACTCTCCCTTAAAACCTCCCCTGAGGAGGACACCCCCCCTTCTCTTGTAGATTTCCTGGCTGGGAACCCCCAGGAGGCACCTAGCTTCCTTTCTGTCCTGCAGGGGGGCGGGGCGGGGGCGAGCTTGGTGCATGGAAGACTCAGGTACTCCTCACACAACTTCTAGACTCTGTGTGAGACACGTGGCTTAAGCGGAAGTTATACTTAAAAAATTAAAATAGAAATCATGTCTACATCTGAATGCTTGTAGAGATTTCTCCACACACATCTCCACAAAGGGATATACAGACAGGCTGCGCACAGCTATACGTGGGCATATACAGATATCATGATTGCAGGCCATATTTATGCATTAATCCATGCATGTCTGCATGTGAATACAAAAACCAGTGTGCACTCTTACATACATTTTCGTTCTGATTGCTTTCATTTTATTATGTTCACTGTCACATGAACTAGAGACTGCTTTCTTTCTTTCTTTCTTTTTTTTTGAGTGTGGATCACATTACAGATTTTTCTTTCTCATTTAGCCAGCTAGTCCACGGCCATCATTTATTACTTTGAATAGTTAGTTCTTTTTTTAAAAAATATTTATTCCCTTTTGTTGCCCTTGTTGTTTTACTGTTGTAGTTACTATTGTTGTTGTTATTGATGTCATCGTTGTTGGATAGGACAGAGAGAAATAGAAAGAGGAGGAAAGACAGACACCTGCAGATCTGCTACACTGCCTGTGAAGCGACTCCCCTGCAGGTGGGGAGCCGGGGGCTTGAACCAGGATCTTTATGCCGGTCCTTGTGCTTTGTGCCAAGCGTGCTTAACGCGCTGTGCTACCGCCCGACTCCCTGAACAGTTTTTACAGCTGATGGATAGATTTGCTGATCAGTTGGTACTTCCCTCATTTTATTTCTGATTCATTTGAAACCCAGATATAAGTGACCATGTCAAGGGGGAAAAATCTTCACAAGAATTTGCTATACACTGTTTTCTAAGATTTTATTTTATTGATGAAAGAAAGTGAGAAGACCAGAGTGAACTCTGGTGCATATGATACTGGGGATTGAACTGTCTTTCTCTCTCCCTGGATAGCTCCATCTCCTGCCTCAGTTTCTCTCTCTGTCCTGTCCAATAAAATGGAAAAACAAACAAAAACCATCAGCAACTGATAAAACTACTAGAGCGGTCTGAGAGGTGGCGCAGTGCATAAAGCACTGGACTCTCAAGCATGAGGTCCCGAGTTCAATCCCCAGCAACTCATGTACCAGAGTGATGTCTGGTTCTTTCTCTCTTGCCTCCTACCTTTCTCGTGAATAAATAAATAAATAATCTTTTAAAAACAAATAAATATGCATTAAGAAAAGGTTTAAAAAAACTAGCAGAGGGAAAAATGCAGAAGAAACACACAACACTGTCACCATATAACTGCATCTGACTGGCACGCAGAGAACATATGCTTCAACAGGACATTCTGCTTCTGTTCAAGGATCTGTGGAACATTGATCAGAATAATAAACCACACCTGGACATAAAACATCCAGCCTAATCTCTGATTCTTTAAGAAAAAACAATCGCAGCATACAGAATATAGTCTCTGACCATAACATAATCAAGCTAGAAAACATTAAAGGAGAATCATTAGCCATGAACACAGATGAACAGTCATAGAAAGAGTCTCAGGCTAAACAGAAAACCTCAAAGGGAAATTTAAAAATGGCTAAGATGGGGTCACTATGAAAGCACAACATAGCAAAACATGGACGATTTTCCTTTTTTAATTTTTTAAAATTATCTGTATTTATTTATTGGATAGAGACAGATTGAGACGGAGGGGAAGATAGGGAGATAGATAGATAGATAGAGAGAGAGAGAGAGAGAGACCTGCAGCTCTGCTTCATCAATGGCAAAGCTTCCTCCTGCAGGTGGGAACCGGGGCCTTGAACCTGGGTCCTTGAGCATTTTAACACATGCACTTAGCCAGGGGTGCCACCACCCAGCCCCTGGGATTTTCTTTGGAAAAGAAGAAAACCGAATCAGTACTCTAAGTATCTGTCCTAGTAAATTAGACAGTAAAGACTACAATAATGATGAAGCAAACAGAATTAGGCAGTAAAGGTAGAAATAAAATCTGGAAAGGAAAAAAATAGAGAAAACTGACACTTTTTTCAAAAAGACAGTTTACAAATAGTAGAGAGAATTCATAGACAGTTTTTTCTTTCAAAAATGACAGCCCATGTGGTACATTTCAATAGATACTGACCAAAAATTTTAAGAGACACAAATGACCAACGTCAGGAATACAACTGGACATATCAACACAGAGCAGTCACTAAAAAGATAGTGATGGGGGGCTGGGTGATAGACCAGGTTAAGCACATATAGTACAAAGCACAAGGATCCCGGTTCAAACCCCCAGCTCCCCAAATGCAAGGGGATCACTTTACAGGCAGTGAAGCAAGTCTTCAAGTGTCTATCTTTCTCTTGTCCTCTGTATTATCCCTGCCTCTCTAATTTCTGTGTGTCCTATCAAACATAAATAAAAAATGGCTACAGGAGCAGTGGATTCGTAGTGCAGGCACCAAACTCCAGTAATAACCCTGGAGGAAAAAAAAAAAAAAAGACAGTGAATGAAAACTACAAAGGAGTTCTTACAATTAACACCAAAAGTCATGATCCCTAATGGAAAGATTATCACTTGGACTTGATTAAAGTAGAAAGCTTTTGCTCACTGAAAACCCATGTGAAGAGATAGGCTGAAAGGACATATTCACAAGTCACCTGTCTGAGAAAAGACTAAAAATAGAATATGTAGAGGACATTCAAAACTCAACAGCAGAGACTCCAGTTTGAAAACGGGTAACGACTGGCAAAGCTATTTCAGTTATTATGTATTGTCGGTGGACAATAAAGGCATGGAGAAGATTTTCAACATTAGAAGTCACTAGGAACATGTCACGTAAGACTGTATGAGAGATCACGGGGCCGGGTGGTGGCATACCTGGTTGAGCACACATGTTATAATTCACAAGGGCCCAGGTTCAAGCCCCTGGTCCCCACCTGTAGGGGGACAGCTTCGCAAGTGGTGAAGCAGGGCTGCAGGTCTGTCTCTCTCTGTCTGTTTCTCTCTGTCTGTCTCTCTCTGTCTCTGCTGCTCTCTTTCCCTCTTTATCACCTCCTTCCCTCTCAATTTCTGGCTGTCTCTAAATAAAGAAAAAAAATTAGAAGAAGGTTGTATGAGAGATCACTATGCACCCATTAGACGGGTCAGTTAAAGGAAACCCTCAACCCTTAGTGACAACACCAGATGCTAATGAGGAAGTTCAGACGAGATCACTGACACACTGCTGATGGCAGTGGAAAGTGGTGTGTTCATTCTGAAAATCCTTGGCGGTTTCTTATAAAATGAAACTTGAAATTGCCTTAAGACCTACTGACTGCACTCGGTCGTACACCTCAGAGAAATGAAGATTTCCTTGTGTAGAGAAACGCGGATACAAAATAGAATATCTTATTTGTAATGGAAGAAGAACTTGAAACAGCTCAGATGCATTTCATCAGCTCGATGCTTAAATAAACCACAAAATACATTCTGTATAACAGTACTTAGCAGTACAAGGTAAAGGGTGACTGATTTCACCCAATGAATTCCATGAAATGCCAGGGAATTCCTGAGAGAGAGAGAGAGAGAGAGAGAGAGAGAGAGAGAGGGAGAGAGAAATCAACCCTTAAATGTTTCATATGGCATCATTCCATTTCTGTAACTTTCCTGAAATGACATTTTAGGAGGTGGGTATAATTATTAAAGTTTAAGATGAAATGCTCTTTGCTAAGTTCTTGATTGTGGTGTTAGATATACACAAACCTACATACGGGGTAAAGTCGCAAAGAACACACACACACGTGCATGATTACAAGGAAGGCTTGGATGATCTGGATAAAACAAGTGGTCTGTGTAAAAGTCATTCTCTTGGTTGTAATAGTATACTGTGCTGTTGTAGGATGTTAATAATGAGGAGGCATTTCTTGCAACTGAATGACTGTACAATTATCCTAACAAAACGTTTCAATTTAAAAAATGCAGCGTGGTAGGTTAAGACAGTGATTCTAAGGGGGCACACCTGAATGGAAATCTATTGTTCTGAATCGGAGAAATAGACAGTAGGTGGAAACAGCTGTGTTCCTAGCCTGTCAGCCTATAAACACAAAAGACAGCCTGAAGTCTTAGAACTTTGTTCAAGCACTACTCAGTCACCCTTCCCACCCCACCACCCCCAGTTGGCTCACACATTGTTCTCATTAGAAAGTCATTTCCTTTGCACAGATGTTTTCAATTTTAACAAACCACAGTGACGTACAGAGAGACAAAACGGTCTTTCTCATTTCAGTGAAGACACCTTACCCTCAACCCTAACAGTTAAATCTCTGGATAGTTTTATGAATATACTACAAAATACACAATACCGCCCGTAAAAAGATAACAGAACTGCATTAGCAGACATTATTAGGTAGTTTAAATATGCAGCCACACCATACAGGTTGGCTTTCCATAAAGTTAAACTAAAGAGCGAGTCCAAAATGAGCTAGACCACAAGGACCTGACCTGTGAGCATGAATTAATTTTATCAAGTGTATAAATACAAGTGTTAGCCTTGCCTTCATTTTTATCATCAGGGCAAGGTCTCCCATATGAAAACTGTGTCTTTATTATGCGGATGCGTATCTGTGGTGCAGTGTGCGTACAGTTTGGGAACTGAGAGAAATAAGAGAAGCTCAGAGAAGGCAGTGGACTCATCACAATTCTGCCATTCAAAAGTGCTCCTGTTATTTTGTTTTAATTACTCCCAGGGTTGACATTTCTCACTCTGTGTTTGTCTGTCTTTGACTTCGAACTAGATGCAGGTCTTAAGGTCTTTCTTGATGAATTTTTACAGGTCATTGCATCCTATTACCATGACCCTGATTCTGACACAGGACAACTTCCAGGCTTCCTCATCCTACTTCCCAGTCAGTAACTCTTCCTCAAGGTAACCAACCGCCTTTCTAACCTTGACATAGTAGAAAGGTTTTGTCCGTTTTGACATTTCATCTGAATGGAATGGTGCGACTTTTTGTGTGTCTAGCTAAGCTATCCCGATGCTCAGAGAGTGAGGACCGTCCTTTTTCAGGATTTAGTCTGTTTCTCCACTCTGGTATATTTCAAGGTATGAATAGCCAGCATTCCATGCCTCCCTCTGCTGGAGTGAGAATTTAGGTTGACAGCATTGTGGGGCTGTCATGAAGAGTGCTGTCTATGTGGTCAGTGTGTTGGAGTGAAATGGCTGCATCTGGTGGCCACGGTCTGTCCATTTTTCAGTGGATACAGCATTGTGTGGGAGTTCCACTGCATTCCATCTGAACTGATGCTGTGTGTCTTCTTAACTGCAGTCTCCATCTGGTTATGACATAGTTGTAGGTCCAAGTCAGAACATCTTGAGTCCAGAACCTTGTTACCTTGTATATCATGATCAATGACATGAATGTAGTACCCGTCATGATGAGGTGCTTAATTTTGACCTTTGGTTCTTATAATCTCTGCTAGCTTGATTAGCTACAAAAAAAAAAGCATGTTTAAAGTTATCACATGTTGTGGGTTTTAATAGTTACCTTTAATATCACAGTGTAGTTGTGTGTGTTCAGGTTAATTTTGTTTTCTGTAAGGAAACAGATTTTATCAAAACAGTTACCATGATTTGATGGGTCTTAACTTACTAAGGTAGAGTTTTCAACATAATGGCTAGAAGAATTGTTAATGTGATGATGGTTCCTTCATAAATAAGTTTAAATGAATATAATATTAAATAATTATAGAACACATTTTAAATCAACTTTATTGTTTATTTTGTTTTTCATTCTAGTTGTGTGTGGGTATCTGTAATTGAGAGTAAAATTAGTTTTGATCTATAGGATTAATAAAAAATCATTTAGAAACCTTCATTTAAAACTTTCCATAAATAAAAATGTAATTACCAACATACCGTACTAAGAATTCTGTTACATAAGTGTTTACACATTCAACTATTTTTTTTTGCTGTTGATTTATTTTTCTTCTTCCTTCTAGGTTTATGTTCTTCTAACATAGAACTTTCTCCTGCATGTAGCTTTATTGTCATTCATGTATAACATATTTTCTTTGATGTTAAATAGCTCTTACATGTCATGAAGGATGGAAAGAGGGAAATGAAAAAAAAATGGCTCTAATCTAACAAGGATATACTTCTTGAGATCTTTCCCTTGGGGAAGAGGCTAGATATAAACAGACATTTTATTAACTTGCACATTTCAAAACTGTCGGACTCAATTATGTAATGTAAGCAGGAGAGGAACTCAGAGCAATAAATACTGAGGTTTATGAGTTCATGCGGTGGGGCTCTGTCATAATGAAAGGTGCTGGTAATTGCCTGGAAAGCTATTCTGGTCTGGGAGCCAGCCACCTCGCCGTGTGTATTTCATTTCATACCCTCCCTACAGTTGTAACTGAGTAAATTGTGTCTCAGATCCTGTTCCAAATGCTGGGAATTAGTTGCTTCTGTGCTCCTTTTGCTAGTCACTTGATTTAGAGATGAGGTCACACCTACGTTTTCACTCACCTACGATGCTTGTTGGGGGAGGACCACTATTTTTTATCCAAAAGATTCTCAATGCTAAGAACCTTTTATCTGGCTAAATTGCCTGCCTCAGCATGGATGACCCAAAGTCCTTTGAATTATTCCAGCCCCCTTTATGTCTGTCTCCCTTTGGAAGGACCCTTTCCCACCTCTGAGTTTCATGATTCTGTCAACGGTAGAGACAGGCTGCAGTAGACGTAAAGGAAACTCTAACCCTTCTGTTGAAAATGCAGTCAACTGTTTCACACCCTGCAGATTTTCTATAGCATTTTTCTTCTTAATTCAAGTGTTTGGCATCTATTAAATCAATCAAATACATTCCCTCGGCCTCAGTGAAATGAAACATTTTTGGATCAGTCATCCAGATATTTTGTTGACAGGATACTCAAAACAAAGAATATTTCAAGGTGTGAAAAATCTTTATTTTATGTCTTCTCACATATACAACTTTCAAAGAAACCAAACCAAGAAAAACAAGCAGAATTTGGTCAGCTTCTATCAGGCACTGGGTGCCGTGGTTGAAACACAACTTCTAGGTTCCTAGAGACTAGGCCAAGAGTCTATTTTCACAGCTGCTGACTGTTCATACTTTAAATTCAAAAGGCCTACTACTTGCTTTATGGGAGTGCAAGGTTAACAGTTGTTTTTAAAAATAAGTTTGTGTCTGTGATTTCCAGAGGAGTATCAGAGACTTCCTGCTGGAGGAAAGGCACCTGGCTTTCTCAGCATTGTCAAGATTTTTTTAAAAAAGCGTGCAAGTGCCCTCATCAAATATACTCAAATGACAAAAGACATGTGAACACCAGGTTATTTCAAATCAAAACAAAGATAGCACAACACAACTATGAGAATAGCCAAGAATTCAGTCTGCAAAGACAATGTCCTATGAGCCTATGAAGACAAGTGAAAAGCCTAGTGGCTTCCAGGAATTGGGGTAGGGCCAGGCGGAATGGGCAGGTGAGCACAGAGGGCATCGAAGCAGAGAAATGACTCTGATGCTGTCGTAGACACACGTCCCAAGACATATGTGCAGAGCCACAGAATACCCAGCCCCAGGAGTGACCCAGTGTGAACCTGGGACTTTGGGTGATGCTGCTGGCTACATGAAGCTTCATCCGCTGTGAAAGGTTCACCATATTGGGGTGGGGTTGGGGCAGGGGTGCTGAGATTAGCAGGGAACTGTGAGTACAGGAGGATGTAAAAGGAAATCTTTGTACCTTCTCCCAGTTTGGCTGCGAATCTAAAACTCCACTAAAAGAGAAGTCTTGTTAAGAATAGCTAAAAATGTCCAGACAGTGCATGAAACGCTGGTCTTTTTATTCACCTTCTGATTCCTTCCTCTTCCTTTCACCCAGATATCTCACTATATGCTTCAGGCTTTTATTTCTTTCTTTATTTTATTTTTGAACTAATAAGCCATTTTAAAATATTTGCTAAAATAATTCCGTTCCTGTTAACACCTGAATTTGGTCTTTCATTGTGCATCTCAAACTGTATTTGATGTGTTTTATTTTCAAAGACTCCACTGATTCTGAACAACCCAAGCAGATGTAATTTTACCACTCTCAGGGTGACTTTTTTTTTTTCAGGAGTAACAGACAAAATAAGAGAGCAGAGCTTCCCTCCTGCTTGGTCCTGGGGCTCCATCTGGGGCCACACCCCCTGAAAAAACACATGCCCTAACCAGTGAACTGTGTCTCCTGGATATGTATATGTATATACACATATACATATACATTTACATACATATATATACATATATATGTATTTTTTAGTTATTCTGTTTTCTTTCAAGTCTCTTCACTGTTTTCAGAGCCTCTTAACCCTTTGCTGATATTTTTTGACCTCTCTGTTTCCATGCCTTCCATATCATCTCTTGTATGTATTTATGTCAGAAAAGTAAACAATTTCCAGCGCTTGGAGACTGGTACTTCCTGTGTCCTCATGGAGTTTTAAAGCAGTTTCCTCTAGAGAATTCCTAGGACTTGGGAGACAGCATAATAGTTATGTAAATAACTTTTCATGCCTGAGGCTCCAAGGTTCCAGGTCAAATACCTCTTACCACCATAAGCCAGAACTGAGCAGGAGATAGATAGATAGATAGATAGGTAGATAGATAGATAGATAGATAGGAGGAAATAAAACACATTCATAGACTTCTTTCAGCTGCCTAAGATGATCACAGTTCTAATGTGGGGCTGTTTCACATTAGAGCATTTTCCTTTGAACCTGACACACGATGTGAATTTCCAGGGTTGGAGGTTATGAGATTTTTCCATCTGTTCCCACCCAGAGCCAAGACCAGGAGAAACAATATTCCTGAGGCCTCTGTTTTCATGTGTTATTTTGCTTACTGCTGCAGGTGGCACTCTGTTGTCCTAGGTGCATCTTGTGTGGCCATGGAGAGGGAGAGGAGGAGTCTTGGCCTCACCTGGCATTTTCTTCTGTCAAATTATGGTACATATGATCTTTGCATAGTTGTCGTTTTAAATTATATGCACACCATATACATCTGGACTCGATATTTCTTTCTTTATCAGTTAAAAAATTATCATTGGCAGGCACAGCATGGAAATGATGGTAGTTATTGCAAGTGTTAAAACTCTTCCATGAACACTCAGAGAGATCCACACTTACACTATCAGATGAGATTAAGAGTTGATGTTAGATTTAGAACAGGACAATCTAGAATAGCTGCTCTGACTTTTCAGGGAGCTTTGATATATTCAGTACTGTATAATAGAACATGGTCTTTTGTACTTGTTTCCTCACACACCCTAACACATGACCCCACATTCTCCTGGAGTACTTACTTTATGTTATTCCAGAGCATATGGAGAGAAACCTTTCACATAACCTCTTATAATTACTGAAGCATTCCACACATGTCCCAAATTGCAGAACGCTTTAGGGAGCGTGTTTTTGTTTCCTTCCCCGAGAAGCTATCAACAGCTTGCTAGATTCCCTCACACGTGAACACAAGACTCCATCCTCCGTCTCTTTGTCACCCTATCTTCGCCTCTATCTAGGGGAAAGACAGCAGCGAAAGTGTCGCCAGACCCCTTCATTCCCCAGTGCACACTGGAATTAAGCACTGTTTGGACTTATGCTTTGATTCTTTCCCCACTTTTTGGACCTCTACTTTTACACAAAGATGGGCATTTGTAAATAAAATATTGGGTTGTCAGAGAAGTTGTGATGCATTTTTATTTTTCTTTTAAAAATTTTATTTGTTTGTTTATTTACTTATTTATGAGAAAGAGCGGAGGAGAGAGAGAAAGAACCAGGCATCACTCTGGTACATGTGTTGCTGGGGATTGAACTCATGCTTTAGAGTCCAATGTTTGATCCACTATACCACCTCCCAGACTGTGTGATGTGTTTTTCTATGCAAAAATGCACCATGACTTTTCTGAAAACCCAGTACATAGCTGTGTTAAAAATATCTAAAGAAAGATTAACATACCATGATTTTATACACTGCCACAACAGATACAATTATTTTATTAGTTTTAATATTTCTGTAACTTTTAATTTTCTATGTATAGCATCACATGCTTGGTAAAATGTTAAGATTTACTGTTCTTTTTTAAAAATTTTAATTTATTTATAAAAAGGAAACACTGACTAAACCATAGGATAAGAGGGGTACAACTCCACACAGTTCCCACCACCAGAACTCCATATCTCATCCCCTCCCCTGATAGATTTCCTATTCTTTATCCCTCTGGGAGTATGGACCCAGGGTCATTATGGGGTGCAGAAGGTGGAAGGTCTGGCTTCTGTAACTGCTTCCCCGATGAACATGGATGTTGACTGGTTGATCCATACTCCCAGCCTGCCTCTCTCTTTCCCTAGTGGGGCAGGGCTCTGGGGAATCAGAGCTCCAAGACACATTGGTGGGGTTGTCTGTCCAGGGAAGTCTGGTTGGCATCATGCTGGCATCTGGAATCTGGTGGCTGAAAAGAGAGTTAACATATAAAGTCAAACAAGTTGTTGACTAATCATGAACCTAAAGGCTGGAGTAGTGCAGATGAAGAGTTGTGGGGGGTGGGGCGCTCCATTTTGTCAATAGCTAGTAGGCCTGCTTTAGTTATGTTCCAAAGGGCCTGTGGCTATACTATTTTTTTTTTAATTTACTGTTCTTTTCCAACCATTATAACTGCAGTACATATATATATGTGTGTGTGTGTTTATGGGTATGTATTATTATTTCTATTTTATTTATAGGACAAAGAACAATTGAGAGGGAAAGATGAGATGGGAAGAGAGAGAGAAAGAGACACGTGTAGACTTGCTTCACAGCTCATGAAGCTTCCTCTTTGCAGGTGGGGAGCAGGGGCTCAAAGCCAGGTTCTTGCTCATGGTAAGGTGTGCAGACAGCTGGGTATAATATATTGTGTTGTAGTGTCACTTCATCTAGAGCCTTCCAATGATGTAAAGTACAAGTTGCATTAGTGAACTTGTCCACAACTTGTACTGTTCCTGCTTTGTAAGATGATCCTAAGACTATACTGCTCATATTTTGGTTACTTCAGACTTTGGGAATATGCTTAATGGATAAAATCAAATAAAACAACCTCTTCTGGATCGTCTCCCTAGGGAAGGTCCCTCCTCCTCCATCATCACCATGCATAGGTGCCAAATTATATCAAAGATAAATCACAAAAGATGATCACATTTTAATCTCTTGAACCTGTCAATGGGCTTGTTGTTGCAAAAGGTATTTTATTGCTGGTCAGGGGACCAAATGTCTGCAAGGACAGATTTGGTTTCTCATCAAGGTGTTGCTTATGTCACCTTGAATACTTAACTGACAAGTTCCTGAAATACAAAGTCAAATTTCAACCACATTTTTAATGATATTTTTATAGCTTAATTAATTAAATGCCTTTCAGTATCTCAAGCTATGTTTACGAATGTGATTTATTCAGATTCACTTTAATTACCTCAATTACTTGATAGCTCTGCAATCCCAGGTTCACAAGAAAAACTCAAAGTCTAATAAACTAACAGGTAGCAATTTTTAATTTCTCATGTGGTTCAATATCATAAGTATTTCAAAATCGAGAAATGAATTTGTTTCACTTATAGCACTGTAAATTGGAATTAAAGTGCCAACCTGTTCTAGTGTTCCTGTACGCTGACAGATACATTTAAATACTTAATGCACAGTCACCCCCCATATTTATCAAAATTAATGACTTCCACAACTTCGATTCACTTTGACTCTATTTAATACCATGAGTACTCAGGAAAGACAAGATACTTTGCCAGTAAGGATAGCACATGCCATGCTGAAGAATTAAGGAACCACTTTTTTAAGGTCCATGTGTTGCCTTCCAGAAATGAGATGGTCAGGACTGGAGCTGGGCTGTAGCCATTCAGGATCAGCTTTCTCAGTCCCAGGGCATAGTTTTTGGTCGTCACGATGCCATGTCACAGATATGGGATGGCTATCATTCAGTCCTATAGCCACATCTGAGCTACAACATTTCAAAAATAGTAAGTTGCCACTTGGCTGTATGATCCCATCTGTCTAAACTTTCCATGTGACTTCTTGCCATGGGACTTCAGGCATCGTAATGAAATCAATGTTGTTTGCTTTGCTTAGCCGTGGGCTGTGTCTTATGGCCCTGATTTAGTTTTTGATTAACTGAGAGTGGAGAGTTAAACTGATCATATTTCTAGTAGTAAACCAGATTTAGCTTGATAGAATCCAAATCAATCATAGGGGATTACTTCTTAAAACACCAGTGGAATCACTGTGCTAATATTTACATGATATTTCTTGTGTGTTTGGACTCAAAGGTGAGATTGCTCCTGATTTGAAGTCAAAATCACTTTAGTCTAATTTTATGAATTGGGGACATTTTCTGCATTTTTTTCTTTCCCATAACAGTAGTTTTTATGATTGAGGCTATATTCATTGGTGGTCTGGAAATATCTTAATTAACCCTCTGGTTCTAGTGTTTGATCTATAGGTACACTTTAACCTACTCCTTGCATTGATTTGAAGTCCATTTCAGTTTTTTATTCTCTTATAGTTTTTGTAACTAATATAATTTCAAACTTGCCACATTTATGTAAAAATTTAATTGATAGTATAACTTATTCATATAAAATATCTTTCACGGGGGGCCTGGTGGTAGTGCAGTGGTTTAAGTACACGTGCTGCGAAGTGCGTTTAAGGATCCCAGTTCAAGCCCCCAGCTCCCCACCTGCAGGGGAGTCACTTCACAAGTGGTGAAGCAAGTCTGCAGGTGTCTGTCTTTCTCTCCCCCTCTCTGTCTTCCCCTCCTTTCTCCATTTCTCTCTGTCCTATCCAACAACAGCAATTGGCAACAATAACAACAACAATAATGAGGGCAACAAAAGGGAAAAAATGGCTCCAAAGAACAGTGGATTCGTAGTGCAGGCACTGAGCCCCAGGGATAACCCTGGAGACATAAATAAATAAAATAAAATAAAATAAATAAATAAATAAATAAATAAAATGTCTTTCACGATCAAGAATATGAGTTAGTTTTCTTTGGCTACTGACTTACATACCTTGTCTTCATTTTTACTCCTTATGATTTTTAAGGATTTGTCTTTTGCTAGACCTTTGTAAAGAACAAACCTAGTTTCCTGACCTCTACTGGAACCTTATTTTCTGTTTCATTAGTTACAGTCTCCTGTGTATTAAGTTAAACATTCTGGATTTAAGAAGTTAATTTTGGTCTGTGTTGAAAATTTTGCTTAATAAAGCTGTTATTCTTACTTCCCAATACATGCATTCATGACAAACCCATTTCCCCTCCAAGTACAAGTTTATATTATACAAGATATTTTTTAAGTTAGTGCTTACATTGTTTTGCAGTGCTATGTTAATATTATTATTACTTTTATTATCATTTTACTGTGAGAGTATTTATTGCTCAATGAATTATCTAAAATTTTGTCACTTCTGAGATGCTGTTACTATCATGGCCTCTTTTTCTTCTGTTACAAAAATCTGTTTTGAAACTAAGATTGTTCCATTCTGGGTAATGCCTTCTTTTCTTCTTATCATTTTTCTTCCTGTGTAGAGATTTCCTGGACTTGGGCATTTGCTCTCCTCCCCATGCTCTATCCTTTTTTCCCCCAGGGTCCTGTTGGTCTCTGTGTAGAATATTTACATTCCATCCCAAATGTGCATAGAACTCACCCCACCCCACCCAGCCTTCTACAAGTATTTCTTGGCGTGATTCTGGGTTCTTTTTTTTTTTTTTTCCCCAGGCTGTCTTCTCTGATTGCATTATCCATGCTTTTAAATCCATTCATTCATCTTTTGTTTAAAGATACAATAAAGACTGCCTTTTCCCCCCTATTTTCTATTTTAAACTTTAGTGTGCTTTGTATGGTATCTTATTCCTTTCCTAGAGTTTTGCTCATAATTATACCTCAAAGACTATCAAGTATAGGGGCCAGACGGTGGCACACCTGGTTAAGCATACACACTACCATGTGTTCAAGTCCCTGGTCCCCACCTGCAGAGGGAAAGCGTCACAAGTGGTGAAGTAGAGCTGCAGGTGTCTCTCTGTCTCTCTCCCTCTCCCCTCTCAATTTATCTCCATCTCTACCCAAAAATATATAAATATAATTTAAAAAAGGAAAGTAAACCTTAAAGAAAGAATATCAGGCATATTCTCTATTTAATTTTTAAAAAAATGTATTCCCGTTCTCTTGTACGCTACCAGGGTTATTGTTGGGGATATTTATGCTCTAGGTAGCCATTTTCCTCTTTTCTTTCTTTTCCATATCTCTCTCATTCTCTCCTTCCTTCCTCCCTCCCTCCCTCCCTTCCTTCCTTTCTTCTTTCTTTCTTTCTCTCTTTCTATTTCTTCATTTGCTGGTAGACAGAAGTAGAGAGGGACAGAGAAAGAAAGACGCCTGCCCCACTGTGTCACTGCTTGTAGACACACCCCTGCCCGCGGGGAGCAGAATCATGATCTACAGAATCATGGCTGTTCACTGCCCTGGCCCCCCAAATATATTCCTTAATCAGACTCTTCCAGCTCTATGTGATATTATTTAAAACCACTGAGTCTACCATGACTTTTAACTTCACATGTCGATAGTCACCTATGATTGAAAGCTAGGGTCCCCTTCCCCCTTCTGGGTTGTGGGCAACCTCCCATGCCGGAGGGATGTCTAATTTTTCCAAGAGCCCCCGGGAAATAACTAGCCTGGGATCATGTCTTTAGTTCATATCTTAGTCTAGAGGTTCTTGGGTTTGCAAGTAGTGTAATATCTCAAGTGCATGCCTCAAGTTCTAGAAGTTTCCTCCAAAAGTTCAAGTTGAGAAGGTTTTCAGGTTTGTCTTATGCGTGGGCATTTTACAGTATTTTAAATGAATTCATTTAACGGAGTCTGAAATTTCTGCTTAGAATTATGCGATGCTTCTTGCAAGAGGCTTATTATAATATCCCAGGTGTCGGGCCTGCAAATCTGTATGTGCACACTAACCAAATTAGAAGTCAAGTTAATACAACTACCAGAGGATATCTGAATTGTCAGTGTTTTCCTATGCTTACCATGCCCCTAATGACTAATGAAATTTGAAAAGGTCTTATGTGACTCCATTCATGTTTCATTTATGTTAGCATAATTGGTTAGGAAAAAAACCTGTTTATTGCCTTGACAGTAATGGAATGTTTGGGATATCTCAGTCATGCAATCATACATGTATGTCTGCACACACAAAGCATCATTTCTATTCAGTTATCCATGAAATACTTGGTTGTCCAACATCTTTATTATTACCATAAGTTGGAATACTATTAAAGCATGGTTATATATTTTAATTATTATGCTTACCACATAGAGAAGTCAGGCACACAGTCACCAAGTACTAAAAGAAAGAAACTAGGAAATTATCCATGCCCTATGTTTAAGCAAACTGCATTCTCATAATCATTTTGTACCAGTACAGCTATATATATAATAGTATGTCAGTTCTCATTCCCCAGAATCCATGGAATAGTTATATTCTAAGACTTTATTTTGGTAAGGAAGTTCTTACTCTTTAAGAAATAGGTAACTATTACATTTAGTCTCTACACAAAAAAACAACACATTTTCTAGCTCCTATGTAAATAATTTGCTAAGTCTAAAGACATATGCAGCTGTTTCCCAAACTATGTTAACCTCAGTCATAACCCTCTCTTTTATTTATTTATTTATTCACTTTTGCTGCCCTTGTTTTATTGTTGTAGTTATTGTTGTTGTTATTAATGTCGTCGTTGTTAGATAAGACAGAAATGGAGAGAGGCGAGGAAGACAGAGAGGGGGAGAGAAAGATAGACACCTGCAGACCTGCTTCACCACCTGTGAAGCGACTCCCCTGCAGGTGAGGAGCCAGGGACTCGAACCAGGATCCTTAACGCTTGTCCTTGAGCTTTAGCGCCACCTGTGCTACCGCCCGACTCCCTGAACCCTCTCTTCTTATGTCCTAATCATAAAGCCCCATGACCGTGAATCACCAAGAAGATGACATTGACTCAGCGCCAGACTGAGCACCACACCCATCTGCACAGAGAAGTGCTGTAGAAACAGTGCCCATTCATTCGAGTCAGAGATGGTGGTTCAGTTTAGGTCTGATCAGTACAAGCTTGGCACCATCAAGGTCAGCTCTACAAGAAGTGAGATGGAATTAGTGGTGTCCTTGGTAGTGTGAGGGGCTGCTGGGAAGGGAGTATTGGCCTCAGGTAATTTTGAGCCCAAAGGAACAATATACAGAGGAGAAAAATTAGAGTTGAGCCAATTCTTGTTCTCGGACACAGCCTGAAATAAATGCATCATCACATTTTGCCAGTACTGATGGTAGATGAAAAAGAACATAGGTTCCACAAATGGTCAGGTATGTGCACCACAAAATGCTGGTCCTCCTCCCTCCTGGCTCAGCACAGATTTGTAGGATCGACTCCTGGCCCTGTGCCCATCTTCTTGGTCATGCTTTGTTTTTGTTTGTTTGTTTTTTTTGTTTTTTTTTTTTGCAGTAGCAGGGTCTCCTCTGGTTCCAAGTTAAAGACTCTGCGTCCTATCCGATTTCCTTTTTATGGATTTAACCTCCTCATGGAGCCCCAGAGCAAAGCTTACTGGAATTGGTGGCTGAATCCAATGAAAAGGAAAATTGCATGTCCTCGAAAGTGTAGTCAGACCATCTTGAAGTGCTACATCAAAATACAAGCCAAGAGCTTGGCTTTCTTTTTCTTTTTTTAAAAATTTTAAATATTTATTAATTCCCTTTTGTTGACCTTGTTTTATTGTTGTAATTGTTTATTCCCTTTTGTTGTCCCCCTTTTTTATTGTTGTAGTCGTTGTTGGATAGGACAGAGAGAAATGGAGAGAGGAGGGGAAGACAGAGAGGGGGAGAGAAAGACAGACACCTGCAGACCTGCTTCACTGCCTGTGAAGCGACTCCCCTGCAGGTGGGGAGCCGGGGGCTCGAACCAGCATCCTTCCGCTGGTCCTTGTGCTTTGCACCACATGCGCTTAACCCGTTGCGCTACTGCCCGACTCCCTATTGTTGTAATTATTATTGATGTTGTTGTTGTTGGATAGGACAGAGAGAAAAAATGGAGGAAGGGAAGACAGAGAGAGGCAGAGAAAGACAGACACCTGCAGACCTGCTTCACCGCCTGTGAAGTGACTCCCCTGCAGGTGGGGAACCAGGACCCTTCCGCTTTGCACCACCTGCGATTAACCCACTGCGCTACCGCCCGGCTTCCCGAGAACTTGATTTTCTGAAGTCTCTAGCATGGTAATAAAATGCGGTAGTTAGAATACTGGAAGCAGATTCCCTTGGCTCCTTTGCTAACCTTTTTGTGTCTATACTTACACACACACACACACACACACACACACACACACTGTTGTTGTGTGAAAAATTAGTCATGTTCCAGACTACCCTTGCTTATCCAGTTGAAACTAAACATTGAAGTCATGCAGAAGTAGCAAAGTGGGGTTTGTGATGGCTTCCATCTCAGGGAGCTTAATGTGACATCACAATGGCTTAGTCTACAGATGGCGGTAGTCCTAGTGCCTTTGCTGGTGTGTGAGACCTTCCCCTGGTGGAAGTGAAGCTGTCAGAAGCCTCAACATAGGACTTCATTTGACTTCCTGTTGTCCTCAGAGCAAGAGAAAGATCGTAAGATACTGAGAATTGTCTCTATCAGTAAGTGAGCACACTGTACATATTAATTCTAATTGCCATGTCATTTTCATGAGTCAGCGTTTGATGTCTCTCAGATTCGTGCTCCTACAGAAAAAAAAAAAAGGAGTGTGCAAAGAATTAACAAGAGAAGAGAAAAAGGGAAGAAGGGAAAGAAGGTGGGAGGAAGGAAAGGAGGAGGAGGAGGAAGAGAGTTGGAGGCAGCTGTTCATTCTAGAATAAATGGCTCACCAACAGCGATGTCGGCATGTTACCTACCTTGTCTTTTTTTTTTTTTTTAAATGTCTGTGATGGGATTTGGAGTTTTAAGAGTCAGTGTCAGTAATAAAGCAACTGGGATTTTAGAGTGGAAACCAGTACTGAAGGAAGCATCAGGCAGGGAGGGGAAGAGGACACTTTGGCATCTCAGCAAAGGGCGTGTCTGCTTTAGAAACGGTTGGAAAGCAGTGCTGTCTATTAATATCTGCAGCCGTTACCAGCTCGGATTGTTTCCAACACCAGCATCCAAATTCATCTGTGTATTAAATATTTCCTCAGAAGGCATGATGTCAGGCCCAGACATCACAAGGCTGAGGGATTTTTCCGAAGTCTTAAGTCGCTGCAGTGAGGCCTCAGTAACCAGGCACTAGTCACTGCCTGACTGTCCCTGTCCCCTCACCTAGAAGTCTCAGCTGTGGACCCTGGCTGGAGACAACTGAGCTGGGATGAAAGATTGGTGGCTCCTGGCTGCACAGAGGGAACCTTGGTGGTGACAGTGGGGGATGGTGGTGGTGGCTGGGGTGGGGAGGGGCACATCAGCTCCCAGGGAGGTGTCCTGCAGTCAGTCACAGGGGAAGGTGATCATGTGATGGTCTTAATGTTCTCTGGCAGATATGTCGTCCCTCTGAACAGCCATGTGGGAGAAAAGGTGAGGGAGGAAGGGAAAAGCCAGTGGCGGGGGAGGGGGGTGGCTGGATCCTAATGGAAAAGAAGTGTTAATTAGAAAGGTGATTCTCTCCTGAATCCCACCCTCCTCGTTTTCTATCCTGTCTTTTCTATCTCACTTTCTTCCCTGAATACTATCTGTCGTTTGCAGAAAGGTTGTATTTTAACCCATGATGATGGGGATAGGTGTGGGAACATCCTGCAGGACAAAGGCCAGCCCCACAGAGTTTCAGGGGAGTCCCCTGCAAGCATGCTAGGGAGGCTGCTTTGGTGGGAGTTCGGGTCTATAAAATCAGAGTGTGATTACTTTGTACTCAGCCGTCTCTAGGATCTTCATCAGCACCCTGAGAGCCTGAAAAGCCTCCGTCACCTTTTGAAAAGTGAGTTGTAACACAGAGAAGGACACATCCACACCCTGCTACAGTTTGCAGAAAGATGGCTTGGTTTTCAGTAAAGGTTTCTCACCAGGCTCTGTGAGAGTGAATTTGTCAATTCCCATTTCAGGTCCTCTGGGTGAAGCCCTGCCAACAAGCTGCACAGGAGAGGGATTACGGAGGAAGCAGACAGAAGTATGACAGGTGCAGCTCACAGACACATGGGAGCATCAGAGATGAGGGGCTCAGAGGGGCGGCCAGAGCTCAGTGAAAGAACAGCGATTTGTAGAACCACGACAAGACCAAGGAGGGGACTTTGAGTTTCTAGAACAGCACATTTTCAGGGAGCACGTGGGGCATGTAGCCCATCAACAAAGCTTATTGTGCAGATGCTTTGGTGATTCCTGAGCTGATGAGGTTCCAAAATCATCTCACGTGATGAACTTCTGCCATGCCAGGTAGAGGGGGAGGAAGGCTCCTTCCCAAACTCTGACCTGCTCTCAGGCAAGTAGGGCAGGACTGGGAGCTTTCCTTCTGCGTGCTTCTTCTCCAGCATCCTCCTCATGCAAAGTAACATTCTGGGGTGGCATGTTCTACCAGTTTTCAGTGCCCACATGCCAACCTCACAAGAAGCTGAGCATGTCAGCTAGGTGGCAAAGGGTGGCTCAGCTTACAGATGAGAATAAAGGGGCTGGTCAGCCAACTTTAGGATGGAGGATCCTTCTGGATTTCCCAGGGGCTCTGATAGAACCACAAAGGTCTTTCTGAGGTAGAAAGGTCAAAGAAAGTGGGTGTGAGGGGCAAGGGGAGAATGGGATTTGGAGATGCTGTTCCTTTGCCTTTGAAGATAGAGGAAGAGGCTAGAAGCCAAGGAATGCAGGCTGATGATTCTAGAAGCTGCATAGGCCAGTAACAGATTCCTCTCCAGAGCTTCCAAAAGGGACATAGACCTGTGACTCTCCCTTGGAGCTCAGCAAATTCTGTTCTGGACTTCTGACCTCTGGACCCGTATGCAGAATCGGTGCTGTTTACAGCTACCACACCTGGGTCGTTTGTCTCTGGAGTAGCAGCAAACTCACCATGTGCCCTTGTGTCCAGAACTGAACTGGGAACTGTGTGGTTAAAATATCGTCCACTACATTCTCATTATCCCTTTTCTTCTGCTTATGAGACTGCTTATTAAACTGTACTGATCTAACTGAACTAACACATGATCTGTTTTCTGTGAGTGGAAATTATCTCACCCTAACATAGCGCTCTGGTGATTCAGAATCTTCTGTGCACAGAGAGGTCTCTGGAGTATCTTCTGCCTGGCAAGTTGCTGGTGGTCTCCACGTACACAGGACAAAGAATGGAGTGGCTGATACATCACCTTGAGCCAGGATGTGGGTTCAAGCCCCAGCTCCACACCTGCAGGGAGTTGGCGAAACAGTGCTGCAAGTTTCTCTCTTTCTCCCTCTCTACTTCTCACTTTGCTCTCAATTTCTCTGTCTCTATTAAATAAAATGTTGCCAGGAGTGGTGGATTTATCCTGTAGGCAGTGAGATCCTAGTAAAATTAATAATAACATCAGACAAAAAAAAAAAAAAAAACAGAAGAAGGAGAAGAAGGAGAAGGAGAAGGGAGCAGGTGGCAAGGTGTCTGACCTAAGGGAGTAGTTGATGAAATTGAATTGTTTGGTCAACTTTTGGGTTTGAATAACTCAGTTCAGAGTTATTCAAATAAAGGAAATCTTTTATTCCAGGTGAGAAAAACCATCCTTAGACATTAAACCTGAGGCCGGGTGGTGGCACACCTGATTAAACGCACGCACACATTACAATGAGCAAGGACTTGGGTTTGAGCCCCTGCTCCCCACCTGCAGGGGGAAGCTTCACGAGTGGTGAAGCAATGCTGCAGATGTCTCTCTGTCTCTTCCTCTCTATCTCTCCCTTTCCTCTAGATTTCTAGCAGTCTCTATCAAATAAATAAGGGTAACAAAATAAAATAAAATAAAATAAAATAAAAAGGCATTGGACCCAAGAGCCTTCTCATGACTTCCAAGAGCATAAACTCCCTAGTCGGAGGTCACCACTGACTAGCAGATAATGGTGCTCTTAGGAATGACTTCCAGGACAACTCTTAAAAAGCATGGCCTGTAAAATCAGGCCATGGGGGGGGGGGGGCACTGAAGGGATTGAGATCACACAGGCAACTGGTAGAAAGTGAGTTGTTGGTCCCAAGGTGAGGAGCCAACAGGCTGATACTCTCATCACTTGTGTCTTGTCTCCATTCTGTACAGAGAAGCCCAATCCACTCCCGAGGCCCGGCCCAACTAGACAACTTCCTCAGCACATACTGTACAACCTCACTGGTTCTGGATCAAACTCTTCAAGTCAACACCTGCAGGACAGCTACTTACTCACAAGGGCATCTAGTTTTGCATCTCCCCTGCAAAGAAAAAAAGAAAAATCAACCTTCATGGAGGTGGAGGTGTAAGCTCTTTCCTCTGTCTCCCAGGTCACCTTCTACTGACGCATGCCTGTCTTCACAGCAGACATTTAGAGAAAGAAACTGAGACTTCAAATATCCAAGTATGCATGAAATTCTCATTTCCTACAGAGGTCATATAGCAGTTCAGCAGACTGGAGTAGAAAGCAGTGATTTACTGAAAAAAAAAA